>NC_051233.1:22671738-22971738 GCF_015220715.1 Pygocentrus nattereri
ATCTCTCCTCTCAAGCAGGAGTTATAAATTATTGAAGATGCAAGGAAAAAAGGAACAACTGAAGATACTGCACTCAAGAAGTTTAAGGTGATTTTAGATAAAGAGTCTCCTCTATGGCCTAAGTCAATAGATCAGGATATTGGGATACAGTAAGATTTAGACAGAAGTTTATCAGGATAAAGCTGAGCTGGGACAGGATATTACTGGGATACAGTCAGCTTGGGAAATAATTTTTTAAGGATACAGTCAGACTGGGGCAAGATTTTGCTGGGATATAGTCAGCTTGAGACATAATTTTGCTTAGATACAGTCAGCTTGGGACAGTATGTTGCTGGAATACAGTCAGATTGGGACAGTATTTTGCTGGAATACAGTCAGATAGAGACATAATTTTGCTTGGATACAGTCAGATTGAGACAGGGTTTTGCTGGGATACAGTCAGATTTGCACAGGATTTTGCTGGGATACAATCAGATTGGGACAGGATTTTGCTGGGATATAGTCAGATTGAGACATAATTTTGCTTAGATACAGTCAGTTTGGGACAGTATTTTGCTTGGATACAGTCAGATTGGGACAGTATTTTGCAAGGATGTAGTCAGATTGGGACAGGATTTTGCTGGGATACAGTCAGATTTGCACAGGATTTTGCTGGGATATTGTCAGATTGAGACATAATTTTACTTAGATAGTCAGTTTGGGACAGTATTTTGCTGGAATGCAGTCAGATTGGGACAGTATTTTGCCGGATACAGTCAGATTGAGACATAATTTTGCTTGGATACAGTCAGATTGGGACAGTATTTTGCTGGGATACAGTCAGGTTGGGACAGGGTTTTGCTGGGATACAGTCAGATTGGGAGAGTAATTTGCTGGGATACAGTCAGGTTGGGACAGGGTTTTGCTGGGATACAGTCAGATTGGGACAGTATTTTGCTGGGATACAGTCAGGTTGGGACAGGGTTTTGCTGGGATACAGTCAGATTGGGACAGTATTTTGCTGGGATACAGTCAGGTTGGGACAGGGTTTTGCTGGGATACAGTCAGATTGGGACAGGGTTTTGCTTGGATACAGTCAGGTTGGGACAGGATATTTCAGGGATACAGTCAGATTAGGACAGTATTTTGCTGGGATATGGTCAGATTTGCACAGGGTTTTGCTTGGATACAGTCAGGTTGGGACAGGATATTTCAGGGATACAGTCAGATTAGGACAGTATTTTGCTGGGATATGGTCAGATTTGCATAGGATTTTGCTGGGATACAGTTGGGTTAAGACAGCATTTCGTTGTGGTACAGTTGGGATTGGATGGACATCTGTCACAATAAATTTAGTGTGATATAATTTTGTTCGGCTAAAGTTGGGTTTGATATAATTCTGCAGGGCCTGGACAGAATTTTTGAGACATGGTAAATTTGGTGATATACAATGGCTTTTGCATGCCCATGCCAGGTCATTTGTTCAGGTCTCCAGTGTCAAGTGTTTCAATCCCTCTGCCCATTGCAGCTGTGAATTCAGCTGTGAATAAAATATTCACTTGCAATGAAAGTTACATATTCAAAAATAAGAAAATAAATACTCGATCTATTTAAATATCTCTGTTTATTAATCAAGTAAATTTAAAGTTAAAACTTAAAGTTAAAATGGAGAGAAAATATCTTTATAAATGAGTGCATGTTTTTCTGCAGTGCCCTAAACAAACTTATACCAAAAAGCTGCCTTGTCCTACTTCATTTAACAAAAACACTGTGAAACAGTAGCATCCACTGCACCACAGAAGCACTCTGCATTCAGCCTGCTCACAACTGACTCACAGGCATGTGTTAGGGAGTTTAGAGGTTTAGGCTGTGGATAAATATCTGACTGTCTCTTCCTGTTTTTGTCTAAAAGACATGTAGTCACTGTGTGTGCTCATGCTTGGATGTATATTCTTGTTTTATTGTCCTTGTGGGGACAAGAATAGCAAAATAAGTATTAAGTGTGTGCATGTTTGTGCATTTGGAGAAGGTGCGGGGGTGCAGGGGTGTGGGAGGAGGGCAGTAGCAGTATGACACATCACAACAATAAGAGCATTTCTTGGCATCACACACTCACAGCCATGACAACTGTGAACAATCCTGGCTCTCCAGCAGCGGATGTATTTCACACTTTGAGAGACACAGACAGCTTTCGATTTTAGGTACTAAATTAAGATTCTGGCGACTTTGTGTTCTACTTGGACTCCATACAGAAAGATCCAGCAACAGCCACAGTGAGCTTTTCTTCTGATGTAGATGGAGAATCACTTTTTACCCAAATTTTAATTCCCAATCTTTTTAGTGTCTAATTCCTACCCTGTAGCTAGGTCTTCTCATCACGTGAAGCTTGGAGGGTGAAGGCTAGCACGTGATTCCTGAGTCACAAGTCTTTTTGACGTGACATCATTGGACAGCTCAACACGCTTGGAGGGGAACACTAACTGCCAATTCTGTTATGAAAGCTAACAGATGCCTGTAATGCCAAGCATTACACTGAGTAACAGGGGAGTGGGAGGGCCATCGGATATGTTGCCTCAGATTCCCAGTTACAGAGGCTGTGGCTTGTTGATTACTTAACATGCTTACAGTTTACACTCAAATTCACACATCATACAAGTATAAACAAGAGTTATAAATTACTTAAAACAGAAAGAATAAATAAATCTATTGCGATTGGACCTAGGATTCTCAGGTGCTCAGGAGTCTCAGGAGTCTTTTGAGGGACAAAAAGGGTCCCCACGTTGCCTGTGTAAAGTCAATAGTTCAGGACAACTTCAAAGTTGTTAACCCTTAGAATCTGAACTATATTAATAGCACTTATTGCTTATTGTTATTAAATAGGCTAAATTTTAATAAGATCACTCTGGCATGTGTGTAAAATATATAACGTCATTGTCCTTTACATTATACAAACACTTCACGATAAACGGACCAATAGAAATACTCCAAATATTGCTTGTAATAAAATCTGCTACAATAAGTTGCAGGATTCAAGAACATTTTTGCCTTCCATTTAAGAGATACTTGTTTTTTTTTGTTGTTGTTTTTTTGGTTTGTTTGTTTTTTTTGACAGTGATAATATATTGCTTTATCATTATAATACATATGTAATAACATAAACATGTAAAATATCATTTAACCTATAATAATCTTAAAAATAATCTTAACTGTTGACCTAAATGTGTGCTATCAGCAGCAAGACATTTCCACCATGACTGATTGTGACAGCAATGAGTCACTTAGTGTAAGATACAGTTGTTGAATTGGAAAAAGTTATTTAAAAGTTTAAGCACTGTTTTGATACTCGACTGTCCCTGTATATCATGTCTAGACATCTGTGGTCGGTCACTTTGCTTGTCAGTGAAATGGCCCCTTCCTTCAAAAGTTGGCAGTTCTTAGCCATGTTAAATGACCATACAGACAGATTCACATACAATAGACAAATGAACAAATCCAAGTGATTTGCACATTACAATAAAGCGATGTACTCATATATAGCATGTAATAAAACAGAACCGGCCAGACACGTGTGGTTAAAATCAGAGAGTGTTTTTTATGTTTGAGCACAATCCAAAATCATGGTCACAAACCAGGCAGAGGGCAAATCCAGGAAAATACAAATATGAAAAAGGAAAACCATAAGAGGGACAGGATCCAGCAAATGGGGTCCAACTGAACAGGTGAAACAGATCAATATTAAAGTTAGGATGAGTGCTGATTGGTGGATGATGGTGGAGCCACAGTCACATGATCTCCCAGGGAGTTCGTAAGACAGCCCGAGCCGGAGGGATACGTGACACATCATCTCTTATTTGTTCTGATGCCCTCTCCATTCTGCTGCTTGGGGTTCTTAATGTGGAGATGTTCATACTGAGATTGTTTTGTAGTAAATTTAACAAAAAAATTGCACCACACATTCTTGGAAAATCCTCAATAAAACAACTACATACTTACATTCAACCACCTCTGGCTCTGATTCATACTAACCGACTCAGTAACTCACTACAGGTCATATGGGTGGTCGCATGATTTGTCATGACACTATAATTGGAAAATCTCCATTGTCACCCCAAATACTGCAGACAAGACAGGAATGCCACTGACCACTACAAGCTTCCACTTCCTGACTAAAAATCATGGCCTATCCTGAACTGAACAGTCTTAAACATATCATTTAATACCATTCAACTTGCCAAAAACTCTATATGTCATTAGAATGCATGCAGATAAACATAAAAATAGCACAAAGAAACCAATTTTCGATATCTTGTGGGCAAGTGTCAGGAGTTTAATTCTAGATTTCTTCTCAACACTCCCAGCCATCGCATGGATTCATTATGAGCATGACAAAGTCCTGATTAGTCAAATCAGACAACAGATGATAACTACAATAACTACAATTATTTTGCAATAGTACTGGACTTCCTTCAGGAGAGGTCTGCAAATAGCTAAAGAATACACATTGACAAAGATGAATTCACTACCTAGGATGTTAATGTTAGATGTATTTATTGTAATATGACCTCTTTTTCTGAGGGAATCCATCCTCTACAGAGATCAAGCTTGCTTACATGTGAATTTTAACACAAAATGTATATGTATATTTATTTATTTACAAAATGTATATTTACAAATGTATATTACAGTAAGTTTAACATGTTTGGGGAAAAAACTAAATGTATATGGGCTATAAATTTTACACAGGTCACATTTTAGGTTTATGCCAATAAATAGCAACATAAAAATGTGTAGAAGTGTATTGTCAATCAGCAACATATAATTTGACCTGGGGCACCCAGGCAACGGCTGTATATTTCATTGCTGCTGTGCAAAAACTCCAGTTACCCTTTGCAGACCACTAGAAATGATCCAACATTACGACATTAACGCCCAATATATATGTGTCCACTCAATGTCTACTCAATTGGACACATCTACCTTGCTGGTCTACCTTGTAGATGTACAGTCAGAGACAGTAATTTATCTGTTGCTGCATAGTTTGTGTTGTTCATCCTCTAGTCCTTCATCAGTGGTCACAGGATGTGGCCCTCAGAAGGATGTTGGCTGGATATTTTTGGTTGGTGGACCATTCTCAGTCCAACAGTGACACTGAGGTGTTTGAAAATTCCAGCAGCACTGCTGTGTCTGATCCACTCGTACCAGTGCAACACACACTAACACACCACCACATTAGAGTCACTGCAGTGCTGAGAATAATCCACCACCCAAATAATACCTGCTCTGTGGTGGACCAGTGGGGGTCTTGACCATTGAAAAGGATTTGTCCTATTTGTTTTCTCTGGAATCAAATTATCTGGCAATACCACAAATAGAAAGTCATGTGATGAGTTGATGAGTGACCACCGTGTGGGAGAGGGAGTTATTCAGGTCTCTAATGATCAGCCTGTCACAATAGGCCTGTGTGCATCTCTCCTCACTAATCGAGTCTTCCTAATAACCCATGAGAGGATGAAATGACCAACAGATCCTTCTTAATGAGCAGAGAACAATCAGCATCCTGTAGCAATAATAAAGACACACACACACACTTCAGTCCAGCTCAGGCTAAGCACGCTCACACTGATCCTTCCTTTCTAGCAAAAACATCCAAAATAGTTGTCAACAGCCTGCTTTTGGACAACCCTCTTCCTATAAAAGTTTAGTTTGGACCCCTGTTGGCCACACCTGTTACAGCTAATCCGTGTTTTTCAGATGGCTTTTACCAGCTGGAGCTAAGCTCAGCAGGAAGCATCTCCAGGAGTGTTTCGTGACCACTGATCTGTGTGTAAGACTGGACTGTAATTAATTTCAACAGAAGGCTTCATACAAAGCCATGTTTGGATCGCCAGTGGTAAAGTTCAACTCGGACAGCTGTAAACAGGCCGAAGCTAACAGATGTTTAAACTAACAGCAAAAAAAGCCTGTACTAACAGGAAAAATCTGTCCACCATGTTATGCTGCCACCTGTTGCCACTGGTTTCAGTTTGGCCAAGAAGTAACATGATCTCATAGATTAAGTATTTCAAGCCTTGTTCACACCAGATATTTGTTGGGTAGTAAGATTGCCAGTGGGGAAAAAAACCTTCCATTTTTGTGCAGTTAGCAAGCTAGCTAACTCGCCAGCCATAAACAGGATATGAATGTGAACATCATTATACCAGAAAATACATGTGAGAACAAGAGCTGTATGTACCTATGTGGTTGGTGGTAGTGAGGTGTCTTCACAAGCCAAGGGCTAATATAACTAATGTAGCAGTTAGCAAGCTGGATAACACATTTACCACAAAGTCAAATCACAAAAGTAAAGATAACACTTAACATAAAGTCTCTATACTGGATATCCTAGAGTCTCTCTTGTATGTGTTTATATTTACAGGTATTTACAGCCAGTGAGGATGAAATCTTTAAATGCAAACTCAGTGGTCAAAATTTACCATAGTTGAACTTGACATCATAAGCTGGTGGCTTCAGACACAAACTTAGTTCACACTGAAAGTCAGCAAATTTCACTGAAAAGCACTTGTGCTTGCAAAATTTAGGTGACAAAATATGTCAATTTCTAGCTGTACCCAAATATGTATGAACACAACCAAACACAATAAGGCACAGTATTGATGGGCACCGCATTTAAAGCAGACAGTCTGGATTTTCAACTTCATGACGTATTTGTATCCTCACTCAGTACCATCAAGGAGAGATTTGACTGACAACAGAAGGGAAGATTTTCTTCTGTGGGGGTGTGGGGAGATTGGGTGTTGAGGAAAAGGACAGGATAGTTAACATTCCACAGTCAAAGTCAGAGACGGAGAGTACGAACACCGGCGGAAAACCAACAGGAAAACTCAGCAGGATGCTGCTACTTTGGGAAGAACAACAGAGAAGTCAAAGAAATGGCCTAACCTTGTCTGTCTTTCTCTCTTTGGTACAAGACAGTGAGATCACTAATGCTTTCTCACGACTCTCAACAGGACTCAGTCAGTTTTGCAGGAATCTTAACATACAGCAGCATTCATTAATCTACTCATACTCCTCATAGAATCCCCACACATGCGTACCTGTGTACACTGATCCTGACTGAGCTTTGTTTAGTTCACATTGAATATGGCTGTGGATTGTATTTACATGTATTCTTTACAAATTTGCCATCAAGACTAATTCTGCAGCTATGCAAATGTACTTGAGTGATAAAGTGAATGTGGTTCAGAGTTAATCAGAGGTGTAAATCTCATTTTTTTTAATGCAATAGTAATGCAACCATTTAGGATTGATTACAACTCTCCAATATCAAAACAATCGACTTCAGACCAATGCACCGGTGCATTTTTACACCCCTAGATGCAGTGTACACACTGTCACAGTCCCATTCTAGTGTGTATACTCAGTCTCATGTCAGTGGTTTGGGGAAGATTAAGGATTAATGGACAACTGTTGGTCATATTTGAGTTTTAAGCAAGCATGTTAACAAATAAACAACACAACACCATAACTACTGTCAGCCCAACAGCGTCAAGATCAAGATTTCAGTTCACTTGGCTGCGAAACTCCAGTGTAGGTCATCCCAAATACATTCATTCCCAGCAACCCACAATTCACGAGATTCCATAATTCGGTTTGTGACCCCCTGTGCTCTATCCTGGTAATCCCTCTCCTCTCCAGGCCCATTTCCTTCCCGCCAGCTGCCGGCTCACGCACTATCCCACCCCAAGCTATTAATAGAGCAACAATGAACTCGGAATACTGTGCATGGAATCTCGCAAAAGGAGGCCTGCCACAGAACGGTAAGATTCACAAAGCAAAACAAGGTGGCAAAGCTAACGGATGACGGGATGACGCAGCACTGGGACTCACTTTTAGGTCACCAGAAAAACAGGACCAACGCTACTACAGTTCACACAGACATCACAGAATTCAAGTTTAGAAGGTATTAATATTGTCACTTTTGTAAAAAAAAAAATCTAATTTCCATTCATATCAAAATGCAAATACATAAAAACAGAAACAAAAACACAAAACAGAAAAATATTAAACTACAAGTTACTACAAATGTTACAAGAAAAAGTGTTATGGCAGCACTGACCATATGTGGTGTTCTATAGAGGGCTTTATCAGGAACTCTGAGAGTTACACACATGCAAAAAACACACATTTGCATACGTATGTACAGGTACAGCAGACTGCATTGCAATTCAAAGGAAAGGAAGATCTTTGCAGTAGCAAAGTGAGGCATTTTTCACTTCACACCAACAGTGATTCCTTCAGTGTCTAAAGCTTTCTAAAATATGTATGTACAGCATCAAAGCCCAGAAGAGACACTAATAGCACCAGATTTCCTATCAGACACTGATAAGTAACAGCTAATACACACAAATCCCAAGTCAGTTCTTCAAGAAAAAAACTATAACCAAGTAGTTAAAAAACAACAGCATTAATAATTCAAGACTTTGGCGTGTATTTCATATTTGTAAATTGCATTTAATATTTCTAGATTTAGATTTTAAAATATATAACCAATTTTACATTTCTCAATAGAGATCAATATGTATAGACTAGGTTTCATGCAATATGTATAAACTGGGCATTTTATGCAAAATTTACAAAATATAAACTTTATATTCATTTCTTAAGATTAAGATTTATGTATGAAACCAGTTTCACATTTCTCAGGTGAAATAAACATTTGCAGACTAATGTATAAAGTAGATTTTGCATTTCTAAAATGAAATTTTAAATTGTAAATTGATGTTTTTAAATATACAGTCACTTTTGCATTTCTCAACTGACATTAATGTTTCTAGACTGAACTTTATGTATATGGCAAATTTCACATTTCTCAACTGAGATCAATGTTTGTATATTAAGGTTTATGTACGTAGTCAATTTCACATTGACTACAATTGAGATTTTAAATTGCAGATTAGGATTTTGAAACATACAGCCAACTTCTCAACTAAGAGGAAAATTTCTACATTGCTGGACTGAGATTTTGAAATACATGGGAAATTTTACATTTCTCAGTTGAGATTATAAATTGCAGTTTGGGATGAAATATACAGGCAATTTTGCATTTATCAAATGAAATTAACACTTTAGATTGCAATTTTTCACATTTCTCAGTTGAAACGAACATTTCTACCTTGAAATTTGTATAAGGTCAAATTCACATTGCTTATTCTAGATTATAAATTGTAATTTGAGCTTCATGTTTATTTTCAATTTCACATTTCTTAGCTGAGACATACTTTTCTAGATTTAAATTTTGAAATGTATCGTAAATATCATATTTGTCAGTTCCCTGTTCCCAGATTTGGATTTTAATGGATGTAGTCAATTTAATTTTTCTCACTTGTGTACACTCAGCAACAAGCTTACACAGAATACTGAACTGTTCACAACTGAAGTACAAAAGTTGCAAGAATTTTCTCAGCTTTGGCAAAAAGCATGAGAACATGCTGTCATTTTGTTGCCAGAACAATGCAGAAAAGTGAAATAGTCACGAGGGAACTACTGTACTTTCCAAACATGTTGGCTCACTTTTTAGACCAGCTGTGTGTGTGTGTGTGTGTGTGTGTGTGTGTGTGTGTGTGTGTGTGTGTGTGTGTGTGTGTGTGTGTGTGTGTGTGCGTATGAGACTGCGTGGGATTCTGACACTTGGGATTTTGGCTTGTACAAACAAAGTGTGACACAAAAGGTAAAGGAAAAGCCCTAAAACCCCTGGTCTGCCTCTCACACACCACACACACACACACACACACACACACACATACTAAACAGTAGCAAAAGAAGTAAAATGGTTCTCTTACCTTTATAAACTGCTACAGCAGTGTGTATAAGAAGTGTAAAGCCATTCTCCTCTCAGCACATGGAGAGCCAATAGCACCTCATAAGTCCAGTCAAAGCAATGTCCACTCTGTCTCTCTCTCTCTTTCTCTTTAGCTCTATTCCCTTTCTCGGTCACACACTTTCCATCTCTGTCTTTCTGCAGTTAGAGCAGCAAAGCCTGGAGTGTGTATGTGTGTGAGAAAGTGAAAGGGGGAAAAATAGAGCATGTGTGTGTGAGTGTGTGTGTGTGTGGAAGTACTCTGGCGGGTGCTTTCGCTGCAAGCTGAGATCAGATCCACCCCTTTTTTTTTTCAACATCTAAGCCATGCAAACAAGCCTAGTGTGAGAGAAGGTGTTCCTGTGAGTGTGAAAATGTTTCACCTTAAAACTTTCCAGTTTCTTTTTTCCTAAGTTTAAACATTTCTTTCACCTTCCAAGAGAAGAAAAAACTGTCATCACTCTTGTGAAGAAAATGTCCCACATTTGCTGTTTCTGAAACTCTGTGTGTTTATCAGAGAGAGAGAGAGAGAGAGAGAGAGAGAGAGAGAGGGAGAGAGCATTTGCTGCATGTACCTCATGTCTCATGAATTCACATTCCATGTACCGCAGACTTGGAGTATCCTTTCCATCACCCACCTACACACAGACACCTCTCCATGCAGTATGTGGGGGAATGCCATTGTTCTTTGACGACGCCCCCAGGGCACAGAAGGAGGCGGGCCAAGAGCCCACAGAGTGGAATTCCAGACCCGGAATGGACCAGTGAGAGCTCAAGCTGTGAACCAATCAGAGTGCAGGCTGCGGCTGAGTAGGCAAAGACAGTAAGCCTGGATTCTACAGCCGTACAGACTGAAAGAGCCAAGAAACTCCTGAATCCCACTCAGAGCACAGCATGAACTCAGTGGAACTTCAACTGCAGTCACCTTACTGCAGTAGTACCGAACAATTTATTATAGTAGATAGTAGATATAGTAGATACTGAATAATTAATGATTAATAGTACAACCCCAATTCCAAAAAAGTTGTGTAAAATGTAAATAAATGTAAATAAAAACAAAATGATTTGCAATAATTTGCAAATCTCATAGACCCATATTTTATTCACAATAGAACATAGAACACACATCAGAAGTTGAAAGTGAGACATTTTACAACTTCATGAAAAACATTAACTCATTTAGAACATGATGACAGCAAAGCATCTCAAAAAAGTTGGGACAGGGACATCAAAAGGCTGGAACAGTAAGTGGTACTAATGAAAACAGCTGGAAGAGCAATTTGCAACTAGCTCACATGAATAGATCAAAAAGGGATATTTTAGAGAGGCAGAGTCTCTCAGAAGCAAAGACAGGAAGATTTCACCAATCTGTGAAAAACTATGTCTAAAAATTGTGGAACAATTTCAGACAAATGTTCCTCAATGTAAAATTGCGAAGACTTTGAATAGCCCACCATCTACAGTACATAATATCAAAAGATTCAGAGAATCTGGAGAAATCCCTACACGCAAGGGACAAGATCAGTGGTCAATATTGAATGATCATGATCTTTGGGCCCTCAGGCAGCACTTCATTGAAAACAGGCATGATTCTGTACTGGAAACCACTGTTTACAGCAGTAAACACAGCTCGCAATTTAAAACTATATCATGTCCAGATGATCCAGAAATGCCATGTCTTCTCTGGGACAAATCTAATTTAAAATTGACTGTGGCAAAATGGAAAAGTGTTCTTTGAAATTTGAAATTTGAAATTCTTTTTGGAGAGGGAGAGGGACCATCTAGCTTGTTATCAGCACACAGTTCAAAAGCCTGCATGTCTGATGGGCTGCATTAGTACCTATGGTGTGGGCAGCTTACATATCTGGAAAGGCTCTATCAATGCTGAACAGTATATAGAGGTTTTAGAACAAAATTTGCTGCCATCCAGACAATGTCTCTTTCAGGGAAGGCCTTATTTCAGCTTATTTTACATCCTGCATCCGGGTGCTGAACTGCCCCACCTGCAGTCCACATCTTTCACAGATAGTGATCATTTAGCGCATTATGAAATTAAAAATCCAGCAAAAACACAGTAGCTGTTGAGTAGCTAGAATCTTACATCAGACAAGAATGGGACAACATTCCTCTCGCAAAACTCCTGTAATTGGTCTCCTCCCTTCCAAGATTTTTACAGACTGTTGATAAAAGAAGAGGGGATGCTACACAATGGTAGACATGACCTTTTCCCAACTGAGATGCGTTGCTGCCACCAAGTTCTAAATGAGTTAATGTTTTTCGTGAAATGGTAAAATGTCTCACTTTCAACATCTGATATGTGTTCTATGTTCTATTGTGAATAAAATATGGGTCTATGAGATTAGCAAAACATTGAATTCTGTTTTTATTTACATTTATTTACATTTTATACAGAGTGTTTTGGAATTGGGCTTGTAGTTACTATATATTTCACAGTAGTTACTGAATATTTTATGGTAGTTACCATATATTTCACAGTAGTTACTGAATATTTTATGGTAGTTATTAAATATTTCATAGTATTTACTGAATATTTTATGGTAGTTACTAGTTTTCCATGTTTCTCTCACCAGTAGGAATACAAGGTATTTCCTCCTGAAAATGACAGAAGTATCTATTTATTCATCCTTGCATGATTTGGACAGGCAGAGAGAGTGAAAGAAAGAGAGTCAGTGAATGAGAGAGAGATAGAGAGAGAGAGAGATACAGAGAGGGAGAGAGACCTACAGCTATGTCTATGTGCATCTAAAGTTTCAAAGACACAAAAGAAAGCCGAGAAGACACTCTATTCTTTCACTGGCGACCACCACACCTTTCCTCATTCCCCTCTTTCTTTCTTCATTTTCTTTTGGGGTTTGATTATTAATTCATTGCTTGATTCTTTATGAGCTTTGACCCCCTGAATTACTGGCACTCTTGGTAAAGATGATCTAGAAGGGCTATGGAAGAAATTTGCTCTTCATCAGTTTACAGCAAAATATGAGAGATCAAAATTTGTCTATAAAGAACACGTGTTTTGCCTTCTGGTCTGTACCATATCAGTATAGACACAAAAGTATTCTGGCAGACGGAAGTTCAAAGGTCAGCACCCTCTGACCCTCTGATGCCTGATACAGGACACCGTCTGCACTGTGTGTGTTACAGGGTAGTTGGAATTGTTGCTGCGTTGATTTACTTCTCCTGAACCAGAGGCTACGACCCCACTCACAGCTGAGTACCCTCAAAATGGGTTTGCAGCTGAAAACCCCATTAAAATTACAGACAGACTAGTTACATCCTGCAGTTTGATGAATAAACATGATATTCATGCATAATAATGTTATGCAGCTTTGCTCCTGAAGATGCATACTCTTTGCAGTTTCCAGCAAAAAGTGCAAATTAATGACAAAAAATCTATAGGAAGAGAAGACATTTTGCTCTGGGGTATCAGAAAGACTTTTTCTTGGCTTCTAGTTTCAAGTTATTAAAGTCAAGCTGAAGTCCTGCTTTAGTCCTTCTTATAGCTCCCTCCAGAATTATTGCAGTCCTTGATAAATGAGAAAAAAGGTTTCTCAGCTTGATCTTACACAGAGGTCTTTCAGTGAGGTATAAATAAGTTATACATGAATTTCAGCATACACCAATTAGCAAACAATCACAACATTATGACCAACTGCCTAATATGCTGTGTGCTACCAAAACAGCTCTGACCCACTGAGGCAAGGCCTCCTAGAGCTTCCTAGTAGAATACTGCCTAGAGCATCATGCTCCACTGGCCTATCTTCTTCCCACAGTGCATCCTGGTGCCATCACTTCTCCAGTAAATGAGCATCCACATGAAAGTAAACAGGACTGGTTGTCCCAGGTGACCTGTAGTTTTCCGAGGTCCAGTTCTGACAATTGCATGCCCATTGTAAGCACTTTCATGGTAGTCAGGGGTGTTTTGTAACACGTTCTTAACCATAACCATATCACAAAATGTGTGCGCCACAGTTGCTTTTCTGTCAGGTCAGAACAGATGAGATACTGTACCTTTGTTCCCCTCATGCATTGAGCCTTGGGCTCCCAACATCTTATCATCAGGTTGTGGTTTGTCCCTTGGACCACTATTGGTTGTCCCTCCTCCCCACCACTACTCCTGACCAGAAGCATCGCATAGGCCTTGCCATTTCAGAGGTGGTCTGACACTATCTGTCATATCTATCTGACCATATCTGTTAAAGTCATCTGGCTATAACAATTTAGCCCTTATTAAAGCTGTTCACATCTGCTGATTTCTCCCACAACAAACACGTGAGCTATGAGAACTGAGTGTTCACTCAATATCTAATATATCCCAGACCTTGACATGCGTCCAGGCCTACATGATCTCAGAAATACATTGGCAATAGAAAGGCATACTCTGAAACAGCTGCACATGAGTCTAAGGTCTCTGTGCCTGATGCAAAGGAGCATAAGGCTCCCCAGGATTGGGCTGTGGAGCAGCGGAACTGCATTCTTTACAATGTACTATCCAATTCTTTAGAGTGCACTATGCTTTGTGATGAGTTGGAGAGGCATTTGTGATCCAGAACTAATCGTTATTCATCCATACTTGACATCACTTATGTTTTCGTGGCTGAACACAATCAAATCCTAACAGCAAAGAGTCAAGGCTGTCTATGCAGCAAAAAAAACTTGTATGTGCCTACAGTGTATCTCAATTAGATTCTGTCCATAAGAATTTCTAGAAGTGTCAATAACTGACATTTTTGAGAATTTTGGTATAAT
The DNA here is from genome assembly GCF_015220715.1 of Pygocentrus nattereri. NCBI lineage: Eukaryota > Metazoa > Chordata > Actinopteri > Characiformes > Serrasalmidae > Pygocentrus > Pygocentrus nattereri. The sequence goes on from NC_051233.1 coordinate 22,686,341, forward strand.
TTTACTGAAGAGCATATAGGCCTTTCATGATAACTGACCTAAACGTACATAGACATTTATAAAAGCTTATTCCTTAAAAAGCATCAGTGGTATAAAAAGCTGCTTTTGTCAACTTTGATATCAAGTTGACAAAACACCTGCGTTACTGACATTAGGTTGTGTCTTAACACTTTCTGGGGTGAAATGACTTAGAATGAGAAGCTGAGCTCAATGTTTTATGTGAAAGACATAATAGTTGTTATGTGAATATTTATAGTACCTCACTTAAACTATATGGACAAAAGTATTGGGACACACCTCTTAATCATTGAATTCATGTGTTTCATTCAGTCCCATTGCCACAGGTGTATAAAATCAAGCACCAAGCCATGCAGTCTGCCTTTACAAACATTTGTGAACTCACTGAATTGTGAGCTCACTGAATCCAAGCGTGGTATTGTAATAGGATGCCACTGTTGAAACAAGTCAGTTCAGGAACAGTGGGAAGAGTTGTGGGAAGTTTTTCCCTTGTCTGTGTCGGCATGACTGAGCTCCTGCGCAAAAAACAAGGTCTGTAAAGGCACGGCTGGGTGAGTTTGGTGTGGAGGAACTTGACTGTCCCATACACAGCCATGACCACAACCACATCAATCACCTTTGAGATGGTGAGCCAGACCTTCTCGCCCAACATCAGTATCTGACCTCACAAATGCTCTTTGGAATGAATGGGTGAACATTCCCACAGACACACTCCAAAATCTTGCAGAAAGCTTCCCAGAAGAGTGGAAGCAGTTATAGTTGCAAAGAGGGACCAACTGCATATTAATGCCTGTGGATTAAAAATGAGATATCATAAAAGCTCATGTAGGTGTAAGGTGTAGGTGTCCCAATACATGCCCATAAATTTGTCCATGGAAAGTCAAGGAAGGTCTTAAGTTGGCTATCATTTAGCCGTATAAATGCTGACCTCCAGTAAAGTGTAAAGTATTTTTCTTTGAATAATTTACCAATAACTGTTTATTTGCTGGATTTAACATATTGGAAAAAATGCAAAAGTAATGGCACACCTTATTTTCTGTTATGTTCAACTGAACAGAAGCTGTGCACTCAAAATTTGCGTAAGACATCACATTTAAGTGTTTTCTCCGGAGAGGATGTGTTAATTTATTTTCACGTAGTAAATCAACATGTCATTTACACTACACAACCTCAAAAGCAGTGTTTATCTTCCTATCATTTTACAAGTACTCTATCTAGAAAATGTAACATCTAACAAAATTGAACTTTAAGTGAAGCTGGGTTTAGCATCTTGCGGCAGTCCAGACACTCCATCAGGCTAAGAGATGATACAATTATTAATGAGAGGAAGAGATTTTGCCTGCACTGACAAAACTCCAGTGAAACACGCTGCTTGTAAAGCATTACGGCTTTGATCTGGAGCTGTTTTCCAACTTATATGGTTAAACAAGTCAGCAAGTACATTTTAAAAGGGCTGTGACTGGGACTGACAGAAACTTCATGACTAGCTTAAAGACATTCTGGCACCTGGCATTAACTTTCTACTGCATAACTTCAAAACAAATGGGCAAGTGGAAGGTGACCCCCTGCTGTTAGTTACTAGTGGGATACTTGTTTAATCCTCAACCGGAAAGCTCACAGATCGTCTGATCCCGTAGGTGTGTCAATTTTCACCCAGCCAGACAGCTGCCTCAGTTACATGTGTGGAAAAATCAGGATGAAGATGAAACTGCATCAGTCGCTACAAATGGAAAGACACATCGACTTACATTGCACGCTCTGGAAAATAAACCTGCCAAAAAGTGTTCTTTGGAGCGACTTCAAGATAAATAATCTTTTAGTGTACAATTATTTACCAAATTATTTTTTGGAAACAAATTGAGCATGAAGAACCTTTTTAAAGTTTAATGAGGTTCTACACTCATTAATGTTTTTTTTCCTAGAACCAGACACCCAGGCAAAGAGCCATTTAGAGCACGTACATCCAAAATCTTACTAAAGATAAGCTTTAGACTGGCAGCTTGAGATACATATACCATGTCAGCATCACTGCTGTGTTGTCAGTGGCCTACAACCCAATTAACCCCTTACAATCCCAGGCTTATTATACAGTAACTACGGGGACTTCAGTGCAAACTAGCTGAGCTATTCTTACACTCTTAAAAAAGATGGTTTTTCAAGGATTCTTTAGTAAAGAAAATCGTTCTATACACAATCATGAACACTCAAAGAATGCCCTGTGTGATTAAAGGGTTCTTTGCATCATGAAATGGTTCTTCAGATTGAAGGAGAATGTGCCGTAGATGGTTCTAAATATAACCCTTTTGAAAATGGTTCTATATAGCACCAATATATAGGTTGTAATTATTGAAGAACTCTTTCTTCCAAGTCAGTCAAAAGTCTAAAATGTTTTGTACTTTGAACCAGTTTGGTAAAATGATCCAAGACCCTACCATACTGTGAATAGCAACTCGCTTGCAGGTTAGTACAGCAAGGCCAGAGTATATGAAAAGAGTATATGAAAAGAGTATATGAAAGCTACATGTGTATAAGCACATTTGCATAGTAAATGCAATGCTTTCAATATCTAGGTGTGTCATGAGCATTTTGCTTCCTGGATACATACAGAGACAGAATGGTGGATTGATATAACTTCCTCATTCACCACTTGGTCATTATCTTTGCCATATACACGTCCCTCATGAAAGACTTTCATACAGAGCACTGCTCAGTCAACACACAAAGGCAGTCCTGCTCAGCAAAACCATAAAGGTTCCTGGGGCGAATGGGAAAAATTGCTATTTCAATGTCCAGACAGATTGTCATACATATCGTCACTGTCCAAAGAAATGTGTATCTCCAAAATAATAACTTTACAGGAGAACTTTCTCAGCTTTGAATGTAAGTTCATGGAAATATGTGCTATTCCAAGTGATTTTGGAGCATCACATGATGTAGAAAACTAAAAAAAGACTTAGAGACATATATTTTTATGTTTTTTGGAACAGCTACCTATGTTACCAATAAACATAGAAGTGTATTTATTAGATTCATTATATTTAAGCATAAATATGCAGGTTAATATACCAAATCTTTAAAGAAAAACATGGGATGTTGGTCAATCTGAGTTAAAATCAGAAATTGCAAAGCTATTTCACCCTTAAAAATCTCATTTAGTCATGCTTCTGCTTGGGGTCTGAGGAAAAAAACAAAAACAAACTAAAACACAAAAATGGATTTAAAAGTGAGGCCTGCTATGAAACAAATATGTCAGGCATGTAGTTATAAGATTCAGGAACTGAAGTGTGGACTTATAATAACTTTTTCCTGCAATATAATCCTGTAATATAATAGTTTTAAATCTTGTAATCACATTACAGTTACTTGTGCTACTCATACGTCTCCTTTAAATTAGACATGCAATTTCATGTTTAAAGTTTTAAGGTTTAGTAAATCAAACAGTGGGTGCTAATTAATCTACTTGCATGGGCACCACTATTAAGAAGGACATCCCAAATTGCAAATTCACCAAAGCAAACCTGCAGAACACACAGCAGACACTGTGCACTCTGTTAGATGAAGATCAGCTTGAACATTATTTTGCAGGTGTTATCCAGGCCTGGGCAGTGTAGTCATGTATTGGTGATAACCTGATGATGATGCTTAAAAGATGATAATTGTCATGTTGTCAAAGATGATTGACAAGAGAACTATTTTATTTTAAACAGCTGGTTAAATAATATTAAAAAATATGCACATGTAACTCTTTCCCTTTTCCTGTTAAAACAATAGATAATTATAGGACATTGTTGAATCTTAAGGCTACCTTAGAGTAAAGTTTCCACCCTGGGGAAGGTCTTTTTACTGTCTGAAGAAAAGTTGAGATGAGCTGTAAAATTATGAAAATTATAATGACAGAAAACACCTATTTTAATATGTAAAGTATGTGGGTGTAGCTTTGGAACTCACTAACTCATTTACACAATTTACTCAAGTTTGAAGTTTCACCACAAGGGGGAGCTACTAGTGTTTGTGTGCATCACTCACAAAGAGGAAGCCATAAACCGTACCAGAACCAGATTAAGGGCGTGTGGCCGCAAGTAGTTAGATGTATTTACACCTGCAAAAGTTTAGTAAACCTGGGTCCTAGAGTTAAAGGGGTTAAGGCCCAACTTTAACCTTTACAAAGAATGACTACAGCAGTGATACATCAAAGACACAAAGACCCCCTGGTGCATGGTCCATGGGATATACAGCATGTGCCTGCCTGAATAAGACCTTCAGGCTTTGCAAGTGGCAGTTCCTGCACGTATGACATCCCTACCAAAGAAGCTCAGAAAAAAAAGACAGGATGATATCAACAGCGGACAAACCAGGAGAGAACTAGCGTAGTTGCTTGAATTCCCAGCCTTATTCCATCCTAAAGCTTATTATCTAGTAATTACATTGAAAACAATGTAAACTTTCCTTATTAGAATTGCAGGGGAACAGATACTTCCACATAAAGACCAAAAGATGCTTAACTGTAACCAAAAAAGCATCTCAGTAAAAGAAAAAGAAGGAAAATCTTTGGTAACAATACATTTTTCAGTCATCACACGGCCATGCCATACATGTTAAATGAAATATTTCTTACTTTGATTCTGATAAAAGTGAAGACTGTGAACTTTGAATTAACTAAAATAGTAGCGGAGACATTTGAATATGATTTGAATTTGACAAAAAGTTATTTTTATCCAAGCAGACTTGTTTAGCAGAAAGAAGTTGGAAGTGGAGAGGAAAATATGTCAACATGTAATTAACTTTAACCTTCAATGTTTATGTTTAATATGCTTGTTATTACACTTTATAACATGTTATTACTGTGATTATTACATTTCATTATAATTAATAATTATAATGTATAATGAATATAATGCAGTTATTGTTGTTCTATATAAATAATAATTCTAATATATAATTAATATAACGTAATTATTGTTATTACATGTTATTTACTACAATTGTTACGGTTTTTAAATGTAAAAGGCACAGCAATAATATCACTTGCTGTGTAAGGGACAACACCACCACAGCAATGACTGAAAATCCTTTTTGCTTTTTTTCTGGTAGCAGACGAGATTATATTTGTCCAGTAGTTTTCTCTTTTTCCAGGTGCTAACCAGTTATTTTAGTTCAGTCTAGATTCGCTGTGTCTATTTTACAGTTTTAGAGGCCAAATTTACTGTTATTGTTCACTGAACTCAGACAAAGTCTGATCATTTTACCCTTGTCTCTCTGTGATTTTACAGACAGTCATCGCCTCACATTGGAAATCGTTGACGCTACAGATGTAGATCATTATTCTACATGCACAATCTCATAACCTTTTCAATTTCTATGATCTTCACAGATTATTTGATGCAAAAATCTGGGTATGTAGTAAAAACAACACACTAAGTTAAGTGATACTTTTTTAATCCCACAAATGGGGAAATTCCACCTCTGCATTTAACCCATCTGTGAAGTGAAACACCACATACACACAGGTGAATAAACACACACTAGGGAGCAGTGAGCACATTTGCCTGGAGCAGTTGGCAGCCCTATCCACGGTGCCCGGGGAGCAATTGGGGGTTAGGTGTCTTGCTCAAGGACACCTCAGTCATGGACTGTGCACTGGGGATTGAACCGGCAACCTTCCAGTCACAGGGCCAGTCCCCTAACCTCTAGCCCACTAGAAGCTCACTCATCCTGCTGTAATTTTATTAGTGCCCAGATGCAAGAGTTTTCTCCCTGAGGACGTCTACAGACATGTCCCTGATAAACCAAACCCATCTAAGGATGACTGATGTTGGATCCTGAATAAGAAGTTTGAGAAAAAGCTTTCAGAGTGAAGCATATCTCCTCTTTCACTGCATTGCATACATTTCATCATGTTTCATGCCAATTTGAAATGTACAAATCAGTCAGAATTGGTAGCAGCCAGAAGGAATCACTGCGTTACACCTGAGAACAATGCACTACCTTGGGCTATAACTATAAATACACTTATAAAACAAAAGCACATGAAGTGGATTAAAATTTGCATATTGGTTGTCAGATGTGCTTAGTTCTTCAGCTGGAGAATGCTTAGACAGCCTTCTAGCATCCATGGTCCATTCATTGGCATTCAAAGCGCCACTGGCTCAGCCGAAAACCATTTACAATGGCAAACAGAATCAACCACCCAGCTCAGTGGATTTCAACATGTGAAAAGGATTGGATTCAGCGCTTGGCAGCCAGGTGATTTTTTCAGAATACAATAGGGATCAGCACACAGGCTTTTCTGTGTACACAGATGCATGGAATATGATATGTATTAAAAAAGTCTAACATTTCAAGCTATAGGGTGCGCTTGTGAGCAGCTGTAGCTCAAAGTCTGAGTACACGTTTGAAAAGGGGCTGTCAAAAGTTCACTGTTTGACCTATAAATATGAGGGTGCTTAAAATATTGACATCTCTGGCAGTAGTTGTTAAATTTACAAGCCCATCCAAACATCTATTAATCATTTTCCAAATTTTATTCAGTGCTAATTGTAGATTGAGACAGGGTTTGAAAAGGGGGTTGGTGGGGGGCTTCTCATTACAACAAAGGGATCTCCCACAAGAGACCAAACAGAACCTGAGGGGGTCTCCTTGTGCTTCCTTGAATAAGATTAGACTTTTTTGATAAAATTACTGAAGTTTTCATCATGTTCTACATTAAAATTCTCCCCATGGATAAAATTGCAAAACAAAACCATGCAGTCTACCGCACCACTGGTTAGCAGCCACACTAATCCAAGGACAATAAAGGAAGAGTAAAGAATTCACTTCATGTGTCTAGTAAAGCCAAACATACAGTATTTCTCATTTTAATACACTATAGCATAATATTGCAATGCTTTTAGATATTTATTATATTTTATCATGTGATTTATCATAGTCGTACTACAAAATAGGTTTTATATTATTAAAAACAATAAAAAGTATTGTTTCTTGTATTTACTCAGTAATGCAGTCAGTCAATCATTGGAGATTATTTTAACTAAAGGAGTTCATTTTGTTGTGATGTGTTACATCAGTTTGTGTGTGGTGATAGACCATGTGGTGTCAAGTGTCTCTCAATGTCCAGATTAAGATTAAGTGACCCTTATTAGTCCCACAATGGGGAAATTTCTCCTCTGCAATCTAACCCATCCGTGCAGTGAAACACCACATAGACACTAATGAATGCACACGCACTAGGGGGGCATTGAGCACACTTACCCGGAGAGGTGGGCAGTCCTATCCACAGCTCCAGGGCAGCAGTTGGGGTTAGGTGCCTTGCTCAAGGGCACCTCAGTCAGGTACTGTCGGTTCAGGGGATTGAACGTTATTAAGTTTGTTTATGACAATCACCTACAATGACTTGCGAGCTAAGCAAGTAGCCTATAGCTCAGCTAAGTTCTCACCAACACTGAAGCTAATGTTGTAAAACGCTGTTTTTGCATGACCTGTGGTGGCATGTACATGTTTCTGTGGAAGCATCTGCTGAAAACTTGTGACGATCTAAGATCGAGCAGTAAGTTATTTATTTAAGGTGTAAAAAGGCATGAACAAGCAAGCTGCTTTTTGAACAATTTATAATATTTTCACTAACATCAGAGAACTTTTTTTTGTAGAAAAATCAACAATCTATAAGGTCAAGCTTCGAAGCGGAAAGGCCTAGGACCCCCAGTCCCCCATAGCTGTGCCACTGGCACTTAAATGCAAACAAATGAGTTTGAAAACATGTATTCACTCTCCAGACCACATGGTCCAGATGTGGAAAGCCGCAAGAACAGCTCATTTTGAATGAGTGATATCACAAGCATGAACACACTTACAATGTATGTGAAAAACGTTTTAAAAAGCATCATGGAGAACGGACAATCTGCACCAGTCAACCCACAACAGCACAAATACAGTCTGCCTTGTTGTCAAATTTTGTTCTAAATATAGTGAGAACATCGAATTGTGAACCCATCATCGAGAATCAAATCCTATCATGGGTTGAGTGATCATTACACTCTTAAAATGTGCACATGACCACCCATTCAGCCCATTGTAGTACTGTAGCCCCGTCCATTCTCTTTGAAGTTATAAGGAGTGTTTCAGACTGTTTTTTGAATGAGGTACAATGCAGGGCAGCCAATCTGGACAGAGCTCATTTACATAATTTGCTTTTAGAGGCACAGCAACCAAAGCAAATTTTTAGAAACAAAAAGAGGTGAAATGAGTGTTGAAAACGAAGGTAATGAATATGGCATTGTAATGAAAATGACATGACTGACATGAACTGTTGCATTAGCTGCTGATGTATAAGAACCATCTACTGTTATAAGCAACACGTCTATTTGTTCATATTGAAGCACTGCAGTTACTGATTCCTGTTCGTTCCTTCTCATATCTCATCTCTCTCTGTCTCTCTCTCCCACACAGCGGGGTTCCTCTCTTTAACAAATGAAAGCTAATGGCCCCCTGCTGAGCTGTGTTTAGCGCGACTTCCTCAGTGCCATCCCTATCAGCCCACTCCCATCAGCCTCTCGCTAAGCCAAGGACTCTATCACGCCAACAGCTGCCACCCCTCAGCTCTCAGATTAATTTTGCCTTCTGTAGCTGAGTTAGTTTTTCTTTTTAATTTAAAGATTATTCCATTTAAAAAGCAATGCATGCTGTTATAATTCAACAACATCAATTCTATTTTCCCGCAACCCAGCAGGATAAGCAGTTTATAGAATGTGCGCGTGTGTGTGTGTGTACATTATATGAACATTATATAAACCTCTGATTTCCATTTCTATTGGGTGAATGAAGCTTCTAGTTTTCATCACCAGTGCCCAGTGAGGGCAACAGTGGCTGCAGGGTCTGACCCAAGATCACAGTTGTATGCAAAAGTTAGGGCACCCTTAGTCCAATTTCATGTTTCGTTGATTTTCCAAATGACAATAAGTGAACACATCCTCTTAAGGGAACACACCTCTGCTCATTCTTATGCACAATTAGTGTTTGTTTCATCAAGTTAACACATCTTTACATAATATGTGGTCTGTGAAAAAGTAATTATTAGTTGTCAACATGTTAAAGCAAATGAATAGAAATTAAAAAATCATATTAAAGTCTGTTCCCTGTTGAGGATGTGTTAACTTATTTTCACATCGAAAATCAATAAAGCACGTCACTTGACCACTTGGCTGTTCAAACTTCTGCATGCAACTGTATGCAGTGTATGTTGTATATATAATATATACAGTCAACTCCTCTGCGATGGTAGTTCAGCATGTGTTTTCTTGTTAGAATGGAGACTCTACAGGGGAAATATAGCCTTTTACTTTGTTTTTGCTTTTGTTAGTTTGCTGCTCATTGATTTTTTTAATATATTTCTCCCACAGGGTAATGTCCAGCATAGGTAATGCTTTAATGTCCTGGGTACTTAGCAGGGGGAAAGTTTGAGGATAGTATTAAGGCCCTTATAATGGCACTTAAAGCTCTTAATGGCCTAGATCTGACATATGTTACTGATCTTTTGAAGCATTATAGCCCATTTAGATGACTTCTTTCAGCTGAGGCAGGTTTACTACAAACGACTGTAATCACTTACAGCTCAGGTGGTGGTGGATCATTTCCTTATACAGCTCTTACATTCTGAAATTGCATTCTTGTAAATATTAAGAAAACAAGCTCACTATGTTATTATTATTATTATTTTTATTATTATTATTATTATTATTTAAAAGCATGAATATACATACATGAACAACAGGGTTATAATCACAGATTCCATCCTAGCAATATACAGCATTTGAGCAGCTGGGCTTCTGCACAACTACAGATGATTCAGATGGTCAAATTGGGAAATTGTGTTAAGTGGCTTTGAAAAACAAGAATAATTTATCCTATTAAAGCATAATTACTTTGTCAATTTTCACTTGCATAAGTTGGTGAATCTTAAAACATAAATCTGCAAAACAAAGAAAATCGGTTTACAGATGTCAGTCCACATTCCAATTTGCTCAGTTTATTTATTTCTAAGTACAGTTCATGCTTGAAAAAAATCATAAACATAATTCTACTGGGACAAGCTGATGTAATGATGGACCTCACAGAGTTGACTCAAGTTTGATTTAGCCTTGTTTAACTGTGTTTCGGTACAAACATCTCAGGACCACCCATATTTTTAATCCCAGCTCAACCTGACTTTTTTCTGGTGTCGTTATGTTCGCCTTGTGTTTTGAACATATGGCTTTGCATATTACTATGCTTTAACTGATGATCAAGAAAAATCGACTTGCCATTTTGCTGTTATAATTAAATCTGCTGAAGATTAAAGCTCCGAAGCTATATTATTTGCATGGTAGCAATATTCATATTATCCCTTTAAATGAATTGTGCCAGCCCAAAATGAGCTGAAGTTTCTAAATCTTAACATTTTGCAGCAGAAGAGTGCTTTCATGTGGCTCAACTGGGGTATTTTCCACAGCTTTCCAAGCAGCGATTACGTAAAATTACAAACCCTTGTTTGAATATGTTGCTGATTGTAGTGCACAGGATAGCTGCTTTCATAATTATCTCTACAACTGTGTAATTATACTGATATAGACAGCCTGCAAAGTCTGCAAAGACTTCAAGAAAAAAAAGACTTTGCACACTCAGAATATAAAAAAAAGATATTGAGAACATTCTCTGTGGCAAAGTGATGTCCCTTCAGTCCTAACATGCTGTTAATGAGGTCCGACTGAAAGCATAATGAGGGAGCAGCAGAGTTTCTCTGCTTCTTAGGGGCTTTCTTCATATAACTCCTCAGAGGACACATGCACAGACACCGCTTAAGACACACTCTGAAAGAGCGAGGGAATTAGAGAACAGCGAGATGTTTTTAAGCTCATAGCAGGCTTAATTAGACACACGTACACACAACCGCACAGTGTCTGCTTGTGCTTTGGTTTCATCATGAGGAGAAAAACTCTGAAAAAAATCTCCAGAGTCACAGTTGGCAGGGAGCATGCAGTGTTTCCTTGAGGCGAGAGAGAGAGAGAGAGAGAGAGAGAGAGAGAGAGAGAGAGAGAGAGGCAAACAGACAGAGAAATCGTATTCTCATCAAAATCATGTCTCTCCCTCCATCCCTTCCTCCATGTTTTCTGCTTCATGACAGAAAAACTGAAGCAGGACTAAAAAATCTGAGACCCATTATCCTAAAGTGGGCCAGGGACACTGTTTTCATTGTTTTCTCTCCCTCTTGATAAAATGACACATCCCAAACCTTCCCCATGCACTCTATCCTCCACTGCAGAGCCTCACAACCTGTGGTACGCGTCCCCCTAGCGGTACATCAGATGACACTGGGGTAAATTGACATGAATCTTCATTTGAATTCATTTAATCAGCCGGCCTCATAATTACACACTTCCTCAACACAGATGACACAGACAGCTTCCTCAGAAAGCAAGCATATACATCCATCTGCTGTCATGAGAGTGTGGCACCTCACTATCTATATGCCACTACTTGTCCACCTTCGGACCACCCAGATTATTGTCCTGCATACAAGATCTAACTAGTTTTTAGTCAAACAAATGAGAGAAAACTAATTTACTAAAATACTGAACTAGTTTGCAAAGTGAACAAAAGAAATGAAGAACAAATAAGTCAATTGCACTGTGAGCGCAAAGTGAATGAGAAAAATACCATTATTGTCTAGTACTCTGCTTTACCACCAGTGGGCCACCTGGAAAACACTGAGCCAAAAAAACACTGCGTCATCAGCTTTGCCATCCTCTTGCTATCTAGGTTCTGGCACATGGGAAACTTGCACTCTAATAGTTCAGTAGTTTCTCTCTTATTATAAAAGGTTGTATTAGAGAAGGAATTGTTTCACTCCAGCCCCTTCTGAGCACTGTGCGATCTGGAGAAGCTAACAACACCTAATTCAGTTTATCATGCACCACTGTGTGTGAATGAAGTGAGTATCCTTTACTATCTGTTGTTAAGGCCTGCATAATGCTTGGTAGTCATTTACTATGAATAATACAGCCTCTAAACTATGTATATACCTCCTAGATCCTCTACCCTACCTCTAAGCACTGCACTACAAACCCTAAAATGTCTATATACCTTCTAAATCCTATACCCTACCATGAAACACTGCGCTACAGCCACTAACCCATCTACATACCCCTTTAATCTTCTACCTTACCCCTAAACACTAAACTACAACCCCTACAATGTCTATATATCTCCAAAATCCTCTACCCTACCATTAAACACTGCACTACAGCCCCTAAAGCATCTATATACCTCTGCTTTCCACCCTGCCCCTATATCCTGCACTACACCCCCTAAAACATGCACATACCCCCTAAACTCTCTACTATATCCCTCTGTTTAATACTCCACTACTTTCCTTTAATCATCCATATCCTTCTTAAACTCTTCTCTATACTCCTTATACCCTCCACTACACCCTTTAAAACATTTATCTGTCTTCTAAATCCTACATTATACCAACTAAGCTCAACACTACAACTCCAGATTCCCTCCACTATACCCCCTAAACCCTGCATTATCTCCAGTGCATCCCTAAACCCTCCATATAGCTCTCAAAAATGCACAATATCTTTTATCAATGCCCCTAAATCCTCCATTATATATTCCAACCTTTGACTATACCTTAAAACCATGCATTGTACCCCTAAACCTTACATATACCTTGTGAACTAGGAGTGCTATGTTACACATTTTCAGGTTTGATACAATTGTCTGAGGTCTTTAGTTCCGTTCAATTAAGTTCCAGAACCTTTTAATGTATCCCTAAATAGTGAAATGCAATATACTCCATAGACCTTCCACTGTAGCCCCTAAGCCAGGGGTATGCTGCACAGTTTGGTGACAAGGTGCTTTTTGTATTTCTTGAAAGTTCAAACACTGCTATGCTACAGTAGATGAGAGTCATGTGCTTCTAATCCACAATTATTTTTAACTGAAATTTATTGATGTGCCAATGATGCTCCAGTCTCTCAATTCCCCCCCCATAAAATTCTCTTGAAAGCATTTAGCATTCAGTTTACTGCTCAGCCTAAGTATTTAATGACGTATTTTGTATAGACATCATCTGTAACCTTTCCCTTCTCTATCATATTTCCACACCTTCTATGCTACTTTAGTTCAATAATTAGGTTTATGTTGGCATAAATGTTGAGTCTGTAGTGAAAGACAACGGTTTACTTGTCCTTTAATGTAACTTACGTAACTTCAGTATTACAAATGACTGGAAAACACGAATCAGAAAGGACAGCAAGTTGATTCTGGGAAAGATATTCAATTGTACATTGTCCCTTAAAAACACAGAAATAAGTCATTGGAAAGGAAAAGGCCTTGGCTTATTTTGGCTAGATAACAGCAACCGATAAACAAAAGGGGACAAACTTGATTACATTTTCTAAAGGTCAGCATAGTCTTTTATAGAACTCATAAGGTGTAATTTGAGATAAATACAGAAGCACAGCATAAGATACGTAAGGTTAGAGGCCCAGACACCCCAAACATCTTTACAGACAAAATGCATAAACAAGGACCCAACCAAGCAAAGTTTAAAAGTTTTGAGTCAACACTGTCAGAGCTTCAAAATCTCTCCTCAACAGTGAATCATAACTACTAGATACGTATCAAAAACCCTACAAAAATGTAGAGCTTCCCACATCTGTAAACACTTACATAAGAGGGAATACATGCCTGGCGTTTGGTGGCAGCTCAGTTGCAACCAGTTTTCATGGTTTCAAATGGCTTTTGACAGTGATCCTAATTCTTTTCATATGCCCTGAGGCTCCAAAGTAGCATACTTTGGTGACAGCCTTATACATACCTCTAATCTGCTCTTCACAAACAGGACAATATGAATACTAAAAACTAAATAACAAAATGTGAACTACAGAAACTTGTTAAACATTAAATAAAAAAATTAAACAATTGCACAGTGGGATTAATATAATCAACATAAACAATAAACAATAGGGAATGAGCTGCATTTCAAAACAGCAGCATAAATCGACGGTGGTCAGTTCTATATTATTGTCTTTATATGTATGTCTTAGTACAGTGGGATTGATGAGGCTCATTCAACTCAGTTGAAAAAAAAACATAAACTGTAAGTTAATGTAAGTAAACTTATAATCCTGAAACCAACATAAGTAAATGTATTGAAGTTGAAGATTTATGACTCACTTAAAAGTGAGTGCGTGCACTTAGCATAAAAGTAGCTGAAATCACTAAGATGTATACTATGATACTAAGAAGTATGAACATTGAGGTACAGGTACATAGGTATAAGTAAGTGCACAAGAACACAAAAGGCACTGAAATGAAGTGTTTATGTATAGCTATATATAAATGTGTTAACGTAAATAAAACACTAAGATAAGGTGGAAAAGGTTTAATGCAAAATGTAGAGAAGTGTCAGAGACATGTGCAGTGTCCTAATAAAATGCCACAGGGCAGATGTGCTACACAGCAGGTAAGAAAGACCTCTGCAGCATGGTTGTATCAGTCTGGAGCTAAAGGTTCTCCACTGTTAGATGAAGTTCTCATGTGGTAGATGAGAATCATTGCCCATGATATGCAGTAGCTTAGCCAGGATCCTCTCCTGAACAACCAGGAGAATCCACATTGATCCCAATGACCTCTCCAGCCTTCTTTATTACTTTGTATCCCCAGCCTTCTTGCTGCTGCCCCACAACACTACTGAAAAGAAGATCAGACTCTCTAACACTGATTTAAAGAAAAAATCTGTAGCTGCAGGTGTTGAAAGACCTGAGTCTCCTTAGGAAGTACAGTCTGCTTCGCCCCTTTCTGTAGATTGCCTGTGTTGTGTGACCAGTCCAGTTCATTGTTTAGATACACTGTATTTCCAAAAGTATTCACTCACCATCCAAATCATTGAATTCAAGTGTTCTAATCACTTCCATGGCCACAGGTGTATAAAACCAAGCACCTAGGCCTGCAGACTGCTTCTACAAACATTTGTGAAAGAATGGGTCGCTCTCAGGAGCTCAGTGAATTCCAGTGTGGTACCGTGATAGGATGCCACCTGTGCAACAAGTGCAGTTGTGAAAATTCCTTACTACTAAATATTTCAGAGTCAAGTGTCAGTGGTATTATAACAAAGTGGAAGCGATTGGGAACAACAGAAACTCAGCCACAAAGTGTTAGGCCACGTAAAATGACAGTGCGGGATCAGCGGACGCTGAGGCGCATAGTGCGCTGAGGTTGCCAACTTTCTGCAGAATCAAACCTCCAAACATGTGGCCTTCAGATTAGCTCAAGAACAGTGCCTAGAAAGCTTCATGGAATGGGTTTCCATGGCCAAGCAGGTGTATCCAAGCTGTATCATTAAGCGCAACGCAAAGCGTTGAACGCAGTGATGTAAAGTGCCACCACTGGACAGTGGAGACATGTTCTCTGGAGTGACAAAACACACTTATCCATCTGGCAATCCACTGGATGACTCTGGGTTTGACGGTTGCCAGGAGAACGGTGCTTGTCTGACTGCATTGCCAAGTGTAAAGTTTGGTGGAGGGGGGATTATGGTGTGGGGTTGTTTTTCAGGAGTTGGGTTCGGTCCCTTAGTTCCAGTGAAAGGAACTCCTGATGCTTCAACAGACCAAGAGATTTTGGGCAATTTCATCTTCCCAACTTTGTGGGAACAGTTTCGGGATGACCCCTTCCTGTTCCAACATGACTGCACACCAGTGCACAAAGCAAGGTCCATAAAGACATGGATGAGCGAGTTTGGTGTGGAAGAACATGACTGGCCTGCACAGAGTCCTGACCTCAACCCGATAGAACACCTTTGGGATTAATTGGAGACTGCAAACCAGGCCTTCTTGTCCAACATCAGTGTCTGACCTCACAATGCTCTTCTGGAAGAATGGTCAAAAATTCCCATAAACATGCTCCTAACCCTTGTGGAAAGTCTTCCCAGAAGAGTTGAAGCTGTTATAGCTGCAAAGGATGGACTGACATCATATTAAAACCTATAGATTAAGAATGGGATGCCACTCAATTTCATATGTGTATGAAGGCAGATGAGCAAATACCTTTGGCAATATAGTGTACTTATAGCTACCCACCACCTCCATCTGTATCTGGTGGATATAGGTACCCCAGGACAGAAACAGGTGTTACCAGGTACCTGGATCTTCAAAAGTCTACCACTACTTCCTTTGTCTTGGCCACGGAGCGTTGCAGGTTATTTCGCTCACACAACTTTGCACAGGTCAAAAACCTGCACTCATAGTCCTGTCCATCACCAACACACCCCACAATAGCAGAATCACATTATTTCTATAGGTGGCATGTCTCTAAGCTGTACATGAAATCACACGACTGTAATATGAACAGGAATGGAGACAGCGCTGTCTCTTGTAAAGCGCTGGTGCTACTCACCACCTGGTCAGACACACAGTTACACAAGCGCAATGAAGGCTGTGTGGTGTTAAAAGCAATTGAGAAGCCAAGGAACATGACTTCACCATACTAGTTGCTTTATCCTTGTGAGAATGGCCCTCGGCAGCAGGTAGGTTATTGCATCATCAATACCAAAATGCTGTTTGTATGCAAACTGCAGAGGATCCAGTGCATGGTCTGTCATAGATCTGAGGTGGGCTAGGACCAGTCTCTCCATGGTCTTCAATAGGTAAGCCACTCCACTATACTGGTCAGCACAGAGCTTAAGGACCCTCGGGCTAATGCCCTCCAGCCCTGCAGCCTTTCCTCGGTGGAGTCTTAGCAGTTCACCCCTAACCTGATCTGCAGTAACAGTTAGCCCATGGCTGAAGTCAATACTGGGTACTGACACAGGGAGAATGTGAAGGACTGAAAGTAGCTGGACCTATGGTGTAAGCTCTAGGAGTGGAGAGGGAGGGCAGCTATGAATGCTGCCGAGGTGTGTGGGCTGCTGGAGTGTGTGGGGGAGGAGTAACCAGAAATTCATTGCTGAATCTGTTGAAGACTTGGTTCAGCTCTTTGGCCTAGGCTGCATTACTCTCACACTGTCTACCAACATCCTTAATCATCCATTACAAACATCCCTGGTGCTGTTCTGCTTCAGCGTGTCCTCCAGATTTTTCCTGTGTCTATCCTTCCTCTCCTTAATGTTCATCTTTAACTCCCTCAGCACTCCTTTATCCCCCCCTTGTCCACAGCTCTGAAGGCTCAACATGGTTGCATCAAACAAAGCTTACAGAAAGGACAGCAAAATGATGGTGAATGTAGGCCAAGGACAGCTTCTTCTTTGAATTCTCAGTTCCACCTTAAAAGTAAAGCAGTTAGGCACCAGGAACTGCTGCTTCATTCGAGGCAGTGGCCTCCAACTCTGGTCCTGGAGAAGTTACTATCCTGCAGAGTTTAGTTCCAGCCTTATCCAAGAAGCAGCCCTGTCCTTTACTTGACTCTAATATATGGGATTCAGCCAATCAGGGACTTGGGAAGAAGTTGATCAGCTGGAGTAGGTGTTGCAAATCATGGTTTGAACTAAAGTCTGCAGGAAAGGTAACTTTTAAATTAGTAGACTACTAATTTAAGGTGAAATGGGAAATCTGAATAGGAAGTTGAATAAATGGTCGATTTCATGCTTCAGGTGAAAGTTTTAATGTATTACAATTATGGAAACAGAGAGAGTCCAGTTTCTTTTCTTAACTATGGTAAGTTTGCCTGGTAAGTTTTGCCTTCTGCAGTAAGGCTGGAGTTTAAGTGATGAGTGAGGGTGATGCTGTTGATGCTATTGACTCCAGAGGTGAGCTTAAATTCTTTTTTTCTGTCTTTCATAATAAAACTAAATGTGCATTTCCAGAAGGAACTGCAAGAGTGGTTGAAAAGACCTGCAAGTGTGTGTATGTGTGTGTGTGTGTGTTTTTGTGTAGGTGAACAACACTTCCTTAGGTATGTGTTTGTTTGTGTGTGTGAGTGTGTGTGTGTGTGGTGTGTGTGAGAGGGAGAAATGTATGTGTTGGGGGGGGGGGGGTGTCATTCAAATTAATTCAAATGAACTGTCACTCTGTTATTATGCAGCTCTTAGTGGAGAAGCCTTGTTTGAGTCCGATTTGCACCCTCTCAACAAACAGTCATAACTCTGGAAATGCTTACTCTATCACTTAACCGGATAGATGGTGTGAGATTATTTTACTGTAATGTTGTGTGTATTGAGAAGAAAATGTCTGAGTTATGACGAGTTAAACACAGAGAAAATCTTGAAACAAGCAAATTCTCATTTTGAGAAATTTACATGGGAGTGAATGGGGCAGTTTTCTGTGCCTAGTGCCAAACAAATGCTCTTAACTCTAAAGCTAATTGATAAAATGATGAGATATTTTGAGATTTCAGAAAGGATGCGTTTCTCTACCATTTAAAACTGAAATGGAGTTTCTGGGTGAAAGTTTAAGGATTTTAAAGCAGATTCCCTGCGTGATCAGCTGTGTCTGTGAGACCGAGTGACCTGCTGTGATGTCATCGATGTCAGTTAGAATTTGAAGGTCTGAATATTCCGCCATTTATTCTTATGGGAGGTTTTTAATTTTTAAACTTAATTTGATTAAAAACTACCAATCCAATCGACTCCAAACATACATAGGACGAGTCACAGCACCGAGACCTTCGAAGCGCAGTTCAAATGGAGTCTGTACGTTAAGCGGGGCTGTATTAATCACAGAAAAGTGTGGAAGAAGAATAAGAAGAAGTATGAGAGAACAATAGAGCGCTTTGTCAAGCACTCTAATAATAGTAACAAACATTTGGCGACACTGCTGTTTGTCAAATTTGCAAAGATGCAGCTCTGACAGGCATATGACCAGGAAACGAATCCCTTTACATAAAAAGCAATTGAGTATCTAGAGTCCTGTCTGCAGCTAGCTGCCTCTGTATGCTTCTTCCACTTTGGGTCTTAAGTCTTTCCATGGCTCATGGGTTAAAATCAGAGTCATTGGTATTCAAGTCAAAGCTGAGTCGCAAGTCTTTTTTGGGTTTTTGAGTCCAGTCTCAAGTCATCAAATTTGTTCAGACCTCTGATATTACCCAGCCAACATTGTTAATGCATAAATTCTCGGCCTTTTGATAGGAAATTTTATGACACCGGCTCAAACTTGCACACTGGCAGAAAGTGTCCATGAAGCAAAGATGGTAATGCTCAGGACAGACGAACCACTGAGCAAATCTCATTGAACAAGCGCTAATGCTAATGACTTTGTCCAGGTCCTATGACACCTCCATGGTAACAACTCATCAACTAACTACGCTGAAGATCAAGAAGAGCTGGTCAGATGCACATGTCATGCAATGCCTTTCAGCATCTGTTCTTGACGTGTTCAAAGAGATCTAATCCTTCTGCTCATGCAAAGCAGAAAAACCTCAAAAATGGCACGACAGCATGCAATTCTGTAAAGCTCATTCAGTGAGGGAGTGGTTTGCAAAAGAGTATCTTCATGTGATGACACGGAAGCAAAGTCAGCATATTTAAATCCTTGTAGGATTTAAACTTGTAGGATCGTAGCAGGACCTTATTCAATGATTATAACACCCTCAAAAGGCCTAACAAAGCGAGAGAGCTCAAACAATAAAAATGACCTGAAGTTAGTAAATCAGTGGCCACATGGCACTCAGAAATCATTCTACTGTCAGTTGTTATTTATTAATAAACAATGGCCTGTCAGTGCCTGTAACAACAATCTAAATTTAAAACACAAAACAAAAAATTGATTTAGTAGTACTTTATTTGGATGGTCCACTGTAGATGCTTTGTAGACCCAATCTGAGTGTATCTTTCATCTGTATTTTGGATTTTCATTTAAGCAATAGAACACTAGAGGGAGTATGTTATCGTGAAATAACATCACTGCTGTGATTTGGTGCCGCAGATCATCACAGGCGTGATGTTATTCGTGATAACACACAACCTCGAGTATTCTATTGCTTTTGTACAACAGTTATATAAATAAAGTAAGAAATTAATAAACTGAGCTGTGAACATGTAATTTAATATGTTTTAATATTCGCAGTTCCTTACACTAAATTATAGTTCCTTAACAAGCAACTTGTTGCTACGTCACAGTAATGAGCTCCGCTCACTCACTGCACAGCCAGCAGTTCATTCTCCAGATCCTCATGCTAAATTCCCAAATTGTCATCACTGCTGAGCAGCTTTTTTGTTTTTTATTGCAGCAGTTTTATGGCTCAGTGCGATTTGGTCAGACTCTGAAGATGAGACTGCACATGTAGCGAATGGTATTCAGTTCATTTCTGACTAATTCCAGGTTGTTTAGGTTTTCTTCTGTCACAGCTGCCAATTGAAAAGCTGCTCAGTGGTATCGGCAGTTTGGGGATTTAGTGTAGTTTCATCTTCAGAGTCTGACCAAATCGGCTGTTGGTCAAATGTAATCTTAAAAGTGTCCATTTTATGTTTGTGCAACAAGTAAGAAATAGAAATATTCAAATGGCTTGAGCGCCTTGTACAGCTGTCAAACGCGTTGCTTAGCAATGGTATCTTAGTGGAGTGATAACGTCTTTGTGGAAAAATATGTGATGTTATGGCAAAATATCAGCACTGTTAGAATGCTTCTCAACCATCAGCTTATAAGCAACTAACTACTGTATAATTTTATTTTAATGACTGACGGTCAGCTGTCATCTGCAATTTGTGAAATATTACTGTCTGGTGTCAATGGCCATGCTCCTACAAGTCAAAGAGCAGAAACCCAGTGGGTTTTTTTTATATTTTGAATTGGGCATTGTGTTTACATTGTCATTACATTATAAATTAGATGTGCATTTCCTGAAGGAACTGCAAGAGTGATTGAAAAGAGCTGCAAGTGTGTGTGTGTGTGTGTATGTGTGTGTTTGTGTGTGTTTCTGTGTAGGTGAACAACACCTCCTTAGGTATGTGTGTGTGTGTGTGTGTGTGTGTGTGTGTGTGTGTGTGTGTGTGTGTGTGTGTGAGAGGGAGAGATGTGTGTGTTTGAGGGGGGAGGGGGAGTCATTCAAATGAACTGTCACTCTATTATGCAGCTCTTAGTGGAGAAGCCTTGTTTGAGTCCGATTTGCACCCTCTCAACAAACTTGGGAAATGTTTACTCTATCGCTTAACCGGATAGATGATGTGAGATAAGACCCCTTGAGGATTATTTTAGTGTCTATTGAGAAGAAAATGTCTGAGTTATGACAAGTTAAACACAGAGAAAATCTTGAAATAAGCAGATTCTGATTTTGAGAAATTTACATGGGAGTGAATGGGTAGGTTTTCTGTGCTTAGTGCCAAACAAATGCTCATAACTCTAAAGCTAATTGATAAAATGATGAGATATTTTGAGGTTTCAGAAAGGACAAGTTTCTCTACCATTTAAAATTGAAATGGAGTTTCTAGGTGAAAGTTTAAGGATTTTAAAGCAGATTCCCTGCGTGATCAGCTGTGTCTGAGACTGAGGGGCCTGCTGTGACGTCATCAATGTCAGTTAGGAATTGTTCTGAACAAGAACAAGAAGAAGAAGTGTGAGAGATAACAATAGAGCGCTTTTTCTAGTACTCTAATTAGAGGTGTGTGATACGGTAAAAACATAATATTATGGTACTTCAAGAAATTTTCAAACTATATGTCACAATATTTATTTATGGTTTTTTACATACTGCTTGCACTAAATCCAGTTCAATTGGACTAATTTTGCACTCCTCATAATAAAACAATGTAAGTCATTGGTCTACAAGTACTGATAATGTCCACAGTGTGCCAGAAAAATTATATATATATAATATTAGGATTTTATGTGTGTATAACTGTTCAGCATTGTGTTTGCTAGTCATGTACTGGTGTTTGACTTAGCAGAATGTTTCTTGGAGTTATCATGTTGAAATAAACCTGGCCATCCATGAAAAAGGCAACACATCACTGCTGTTGGAACAAAACTTTCTATCTGTATTTTTGTTGTTTGTCATTTTTCAGTTTTTGACATAATTTGAAAATGCCTGTTGCCCTTTATATTGTTGGTAAATATCATGTTGCAATGGGCCAGAATGAGGTGGAAAAAAATTCTGGTTCAATAGACCTGCATTATAAGTAAAGTAGATGTTTTTCTTTTCCTGTAAAGTTGTCATTTTGGTGATTTTTGGAGGTGGAGGTTTTTGTTCCAACAGCAGTGACATGTTGCTCTAAAATGTGTTCAGCATTAATGGTGCTTTCACAGTTACACCTCATACCATAACAGAAACTGTCTTTTGATCTGTACACTGGTAAAAATCTGGATGGTCCATCTTTGGCAAACAGAATACAACGTCCATTATTTCCATAAACAGCCTTAAAGGTCAGCTCGTCAAACCACAACACACGTTTGCACTGTGCATCAGCCAATTTCAGAAGTCAACAACATTTCTGGACACTGTTGACATGTGACTTCTGCTGTGCAAAATACAATCTTAAGTGTTTATTCACAACAGTTTTTCAAAGTATACCTGAATTCCTTGCAGTCTTTGCAGTGACATCCATAACAGAAGTATGCTAGTTTTAGGGCATTGCTGTCTGTGAGATTGAAGGCCACAGGCTTTCATTTGTGTTTTTTAGCCTTGTCCTCGACACACAGAGATTTCTCCACATTCCCTGAATCTTTTGATGGTATTATGCACTGTAGAAGGTGGAATGCCTAAAATCCTTGCAATTCTCATTGTGGAGTGTTATTTTTGAACTGTTTGTCATGCATCCAGCAAAGGAGATGGACTTCATCTCCCAGAGTGACAGATCACATGCTCTCTGACTCCATCATAGGAGAAGACTTCAACCCCCAGGATTCTTAGACTGATCACGTGGTTTCCCCTCACACCTCTCAGCGATCTCAGTCACCTGATTATTGAACCCTTGCACCTGAGACTCATCTACTACTTATTATTTATGATATTTAAGCGGGGACTCATGTTTAGAACTTTGCGAGGTATTGTTTAAGCAATCACTGAGCATTCCACTTCTACCGTTTATTCTGTATATTCTGTGTTTTGACCTTTTGCTTAGTGTTCCCGTTTCTGACTTGCATTTTGCCCCTTTGGTACTGTTGCCTTCTTGGATTGCTTTGTGTTTTGGATATCTGGAATGGACTTTCACTATGAACTGTGTTTTTCCCTTTGACTGTGTGGATTATTAAAACCTCCTCATCTTACCTGCGAGCGTCTGCGATTCTGTCTGCACATTACACTGTTGCATACTTTGCTGGCACATTTGGTGAAGTGGTGAGCCTCAACCTGTTCTTGCTTATAAAGGATTAGATATCCTTGTGGCTGCTATTATATCCAAGCGTAATTGCATCATTTTAAATATTTCTTGAACATTTCACAAAGTTTCTAGTCTTAAATTACCCCATCCCAACTTTTTTGGAACCTTTAACAGGCATCAATTTTAAGATTAATATACATTTCCAAAAAAAACCCAAAACAATGAAATTAATAAAATGGTGAATAAAACATTAATAAAATGATGAATAAAACATTAATAAAACATCTCTTGGTGTTTGGGAGGTCCGATACTGACTGGCTATACAAGCTTACTGCTCACTCATCATGGCAACACTGATTATAGCTTCAACAGCATCAAAATGTTTGGTTTAACAGTTCTTATTCCAGAAAGGCTCTTTTGTAGTTTTGTAATGCACTCTTCCACACATTAATTGAGATCTTACATAACTCTTATCTTCAGTTTGAGAAATTTGGGAATTTGAGCAAGTTGTCAAATTTAAAAATATTCTACAGTATATTGTAAAGTTGTTCAGAGGTATCTCAGGCATAGTTACAGTTGCTAAGCTATGAAGGACCAACTGGGTGAATCTATTTACCTCAGCACCACCTTGAGGCAGACCAGCTCTAGTTAGTGAAGACCACCAAAGAAGCTAAACAATGAGCTTTACCTAAATATGCTATTTGAAAGGGAAAGCAGACAGCATATTCAGGGAAAACTCATTGTTTTAATGTACATAAATACTGACAAAATTTAGATTTTGGGACATTCAGTTTTTCTAAGATGTTAAGAACCCCTATATTTCGTACCTTGCATAGCTTGTCTTTGTTGTGTTTTTGGTAAAATGCAGGTTTAATTTGCATTATATCTACCTACTAGGTTTGTACTTATTGTCTATGCACCAGTAGAGGTGGGTAATCCAGTTCCAAAAGTAAAAACCCTCCCCAGGATTTTGTTCCAATTGCTTGACTTCTCTAATTTGCCCAAACCAGCAGCAATGGTTTTCAGGCAGTTGGAACAAAATCGTGGGGAAGGTTTTTACTTTTTGGACCTGGATTACCCACCGCTATGCACCAGTACCCTTGTATGTACCAGCATACCTTTGTGACTCTAGTTTATCCTGTATTCATTGTCTATTTATTGTCCTTTTCTGTATTTATTCTCTCTCTCTCTCTCTCTCTCTCTCTATATATATATATATATATATATATATATATATATATATATATATATATATGTGTGTCTTACTGATTTTATAACACATCACGACCTTGACATGTTAATATATTATATGTATGTGTTTTAGAATGGTTCCAGTGTGACTCAGCCTCACTCTTAAACCAAAACTATTCCATCTATACTCATAAATGTAGAGTTAAAAAAGGAGAAAACACATCCACAGAGGAAAATAGCTGCAGGAATTTGTTCATAATTCATATGAATGGTAGCAGAGTTGGACCAAATTGAGAACAGTGCTCTCTCTTGGTTCAGGCAAACTTGATTATCACTCTAGTCCAAGGCTCTGAAATCTTCTCTCAACTCCCAAATGTCTAGAATCAACATGCTACAAACTAATGCTCGCTAGCTAAGGTCCTGTCAGTATTTCTCTCTCTATCCGTCTGCTTAGATACATACTGCCAAAAGTATTCACTCATCCATCCAAATCATTGGATTCAGGTGTTCCAATCACTTCCATGGCCACGGGTGTATAAAACCGAGCACCTAGGCCTGCAGACTGCTTCTATAAACATTTGTGAAAGAATGGGTCGCTCTCAGGAGCTCAGTGAATTTCAGCATTTTACCATGATAGGATGCCACCTGTGGAACAAGTCCAGTTGTAAAATTTCCTCGCTACTAAATATTCCACAGTCAACTGTCAGTGGTATTATAACGAAGTGTAAATGATTGGGAATGACAGCAACTCAGCCACAAAGTGGTAGGCGATGTAAAATTCTCCGTCTGGCGTCCGTCTCGATGAACGAGTCTGAGTTTGGCGGTTGCCAGGAGAACGGTACTTGTCTGACTGCATTTTGCCAAGTTTAAAGTTTGGTGGAGGGGGGATTATAGTGTTTGGTTGTTTTTCAGCAGTTGGGCTCAGCCCCTTAGTTCCAGTGAAATGAACGTTTAATGCTTCAGCAGACCAAGAGATTTTGGACAATTTCATGCTCCCAACTTTGTGGCAACAGTTTCGGGATGACCCCTTCCTGTTCCAACATGACTGCACACCAGCACGCAAAGCAAGGTGAATAAAGACATGGATGAGTGAGTTTGGTGTGGAAGAACATGACTGCCCTGCACAGGGTCCTGACCTCAACCCGATAGAACACCTTTGGTATGATTTAGAGTGGAGCCAGGCCTTCTCACCCAACATCATTGTCTGACCTCACAAATGCACTTCTGGAAGAATGGTCAACAATTCCCATAAACACACTCCTAAACCTTGTGGAAAGACTTCCCAGAAGAGTTGAATCTGTTATAGCTGCAAAGAGTGGGAAGACATCATATTAAACCCTATGGCTTAAGAATGGGATGTCACTCATGTTTATATGCGAGTGAAGGCAGACAAGCAAAAACTTTTGGTAATATAGTGTATTACTTTGGCCAAAAAGACCTCAATTTGCATTTAAATTGCTTATACCAGTGTTTCTCAACCCTTGTCCTGGAGGCCCACCGCTCTGCACATTTAAGAGCTTCTCTTTCTTTATTGCAGCCACTTTAACTCAATAATGGGCTGTTAACTAGCAAATTAGATGGATCGGCTGTGTGGGGAGCAGGGAAGGCACTAAAAACTAAAAACTGAAGGACAGTGGGCCTCCAGGACCAGGGTTGAGAAACAGTGGCTTATACTTACCAACTTAAGTCATCTAATGTAAGCAGTTGTTTTTTTACTGTGTATAAACAAAAATGTTTGAGCAGTTAATTTTGACTATGATGTGCTTCAGGTGTTGAATCAGATGTGTGAATCAACACTTTGTAGAAAGAAAACTGTGGCTCTCCATTGCAGACTTACACCGTCTTAGCAAATTCAGCTGCAGGATTTTTACTGGAGGGCACCCATTCATCTACTTGTATGACTGTACAGCACAATGACAGGTGAACAAGCCCTTTCTGAGTTGTGGTTTGTTATATATATATATATAAGGCAGTGGTCCTCTAGGCATGGTTGGGAGCCCCCATTGTACAATGTCTTATGCTGACTGTTGTGTCATGTTCCTGGCTCTTGTGATATGGAGTTCTGGCGAAGAAGAGTGGGCAGGGACCAGAGCTCACAGCACTGAAAGAGTAGTGCTGCAATGTGTTATTTGGGTTTATTTTGAGATATTTTAGGGTTTGGCATGTTCATACCGCAGAAATTGGACTACTGTACAGTGGTTTTGGGTTGGCTTAACATGTAGAACTGCCAGTGCGCTTGCTTTCGATTGCACTTTTCTTCCCCTTTGTCTTTCCCTCAGTACATATACATAACTCCTTGCTCTCACTCTTTTCTCTCTCACTCTGTCTCTCTCTCTCTTTCAGAGATGGCACTGAGCCCAAAGCTGAGCCGACTCCATTGGACTCCATTGAAGTAGATCAAGAAAGACGCATTTTATTCCCTGTCCACCGCAAATATGTAATAAGCGGACTCACTTCCATAAACCACACTTATGCATTCTTCTCGGCAGAACTACCAACAGTGTGGCAGGGGTCAGTCTATGCAGAGCCTTGGAAAAATTCAGCTTCAGTAAAGTTCTTAACCACCTTAAAGTCAACCTTGAAATCAAAATGGATTTTTTTACCTGGTTAGTTCTCCTGAAATCTCCCAGCAAAATGCATTTAATTTCACCCACCTCTAAAACAGCATCTGAAGTTTTGATTGTCACCATGCACCACAACGTGAGGGAGGAAGGGAAGGCGGTATGATCCAGTAATATCATGTTTCACCTTCACCTCCCACCACTCTCACCAACCATCAAGAAAAATATAATCTATTCTACCAATAATTAGAATAAAAATAGAGAATAACAATAAAACTGATAGTTTTGTGTGCATGGCAATTCAGCACAAAAGCAAATGTACTTATTTTACATGCATAAATGCTGCAACTATTCCATGTCTCTTTCAATGGCATACAATGTGCTTTTGTTTTATACTATTGACACTGCTCAGAAAATAAAAAATACAAAACAGAAGTCATCTCATACACTACAATAATACAGTGTTTAAATATTTCATTTAACACTATCCAATCACATTATTCTACCACCTTAAAAATATACGTTTCATCTTGTGGAGTTCCACAAGGGTCCATTTTAAGGCCTGCATAGTTTTAATATATATCCTCCCTATATGTTATAGACCAACATAACATTTCACTGTTATGCAGATGGTTTACAGTTGTACCTTCCCTTAAAATTTAGTAATCAGTCCTCCAAAACACTCAATAATTGTATCAAAGATATTAAAAACGGGAAGGTCAATATTTTCTTACAACTAAAGAAAAGCAAAGCTGGGGTTATTGTTTTAGTTTTTTTGGTCCTTCCAATTCCTACAGGAACATATTGGAAAATCTGGGTTCTCTTTAGTAAAAAAATCTCAAGTTGACCTTGGACTCTGAGTTAAAATTTGAAAAACAAAATCATTTCTAGATTAGAATGGTCTCCAGACACAAGTAATTTCTTTGCCCATCTGATATGGAGAATGTCATTCATGCCTTTCTTACATCCTAATTGGATTACTGTAATGTGCTGTGTCTTTGGGTCAATTAAACATGTCTTGCTTGTTCACAACTAGTCCAAAATGCCGCAGCCCAATTATTAAGTTACAGTAAGAAAAGATTTAGCATTTCTTCACTGGCTCCCAGTACATTACAGAATTCAATATAAGACGCTTTTGTTTGTTTTTAAAACATTGTATGGCTGTGCACTACATACATTTTGGTTTTGAATGTGCTATGTAAACAAATAGTTACCTACTAAATAACTTATTTCATGTCCAGTTGTGATTTTAACACTATAAAGTTTGGTCACGGGGAGCACAGTCATTAGCTCATGAGACACTGAAAGTGATTTTATTGGCACTCTGTCAAAACATCTGCATAAATTAGGGCGCACTTCATGTAAATATATAAATTAGATACTAGTAGGCAGGCTCATGATTCCAGGCACTGAAGATGATTCCTCATTTGTGCTCAAATCACTTGTTTCTACACTACATACGTTTCACGGTTCAGATGCAAAGTAGTTTGCACATCGTTAATTGTGAATGCATCCAAACTTTGCGTTGGTTGCGTTGCTTTGCATTGGATCCATAAAAATATGGATTTTGGCACTGGACATCTTGAGATGTCAACCAAATCTTTCCGATAAATCACCCCAAAACTTCTCTCAATCTTCTCAAACAACATCCAGGTATTCAATAAGGTTGCACAGGCTTGTCCGTGTGGATTAGAACAAAACATGACTATAAAAATAAACAAAACTTCCATGTAGCTCCCCTTATCTGCATGCACAACACACAGGCACACAGATTGCATTCACAATTTCTGTTGATTCTGTTAATCTTGACTTTTCTAACTGATATGTTTATAAATAGGAATAACAGAAATCCACATGTCTGTATGACACACACAAATGTGAAGGGGACTCTGTGGGGGAGTCAGAACACCTGTTCTGTCAAAAAATGAGTCTGCAAGACTTGGATGTGGGTTGAGTGAAGTTTTGGGGATGCATTTAGGGGAAAGATTTGGGTGACCATTGACTTCTATTGCAAAACTTGTAGCTCCAGCATTAAACTAAAGAAGCAAATTGTGGACACCAAACATGTCTCAGCTGATGTCTCAACTACACCTGGGATGAGTGGAAAAAGTAGTAAATCTGATTTTTAGTCAAAACATTTCTGTCAGATTAATAACTGTATGATATGCCTCGAGTTCAATGTGTTAGAAATGTGGTTACAAAAGCTTACAACTCAGAGGCAGAAGCAACAGTAGGAGAAAGGGGGAGAAACATTCGTCTAGGCTTATTTGTGCACTCTTTCTCAAACTGACACACACCGCTCATTGACATACAAACACAGTCAAAACTGCGTAAGCATTGTGAAGAATCTCAGAATCCACTGCGTATCCAGACGTATTCAGTGTCTGTCACACAAACCAGCCAGGTCTAACTTCAGCTGTAGGAATACACTCATTTACACTCATCCTGGAGGATTGCACAACGTCTTGTAAACATTCCTCATGACTGCTCAGCATGTAAACACTAAACACACCGAGCTTTGGCATCATTTTGACATTCCCAGCATCAAAGCCATCATATGCTCTTAAAAATAAAGGTGCCAGAAAGGGTTCTTTGGAGTGATGGAACCAATTTCAGTTCCCTAAAGAAGATATCATGGACACTTCTTTAAAGAACCATTGTTTTGAAAAAGAACAATCTTTTAAAAGTTTAAAGAATGTAAAATATTTGTACCAATGTAAGTTTTTTTCTAAAACTATACGTCCAAGGCAAGAACCACTTGGGAACCTTTAGCTTTAACCCTTAGAAGTCAGTTATTGCCAGAATAAGCAGAGAATATTTTTATTATTTTAAATATAAATAGATATCTTAATAAAATTTGAGTTTTGACCAAACGTTATTGCTTTTTTGTGCAAAAAGAAAGGATCCATTATATTTTTTTGTAATTTCTTAACAATAAAAGTTAAATAAAAAGTTAGAAATGTGAGTTCTGACCTGTCAGAATGCAAATCATGTGTAACTGTAAGTCACCCGTTATATGTTTACATAATTACAACTGAATATTAAAGCAGAACAGATGTAATAACTCTAAAATTCTAAGGGTTAAGTAAGCTTCCTGCTCTGTAGCAACACTTTTCTGGCAGTTGGCCATCTCCCGACCACTGGCACAGAAGCTGGGGAGTGAAAGCATCTGCTTGAAGGGGCCTTTTTCCCCTCATTCTTGCCACAAGGCACTTACCAGAGTGACCCTCATGCTCAGGACCTGTGTCGGTCTCCATGCGCTCAGGACGAAAGATGACTCCCGTCTAGCTGTCAAGCTGAATGGACAGAAGGAGAGCGAGAGAGAAGAAAGGAAAAGTGTTCCCTTCGTCCTGCTTCTCAGGAGCCACTGTGTTCCCCCAACTGTTGTTCTACATTCGCATGAGTACAGATCCACAGAGAGAGAGAGAGCGAGACAGAGAAGGACACATGTGGTACGCATGCAGATCACTCTTCTCTATACTAAGTTGCTCTGCTCTCTTTCACTGCCTTTTCTTGCCTTGTTCTTAAAGAAACAGTAACGCTAAGACGTGGTGTTTTAAGGTATGTTTACATTAATAGTTTGGTTCTTTTGGTCCACAACAAAGCAGAAAATGATGCATTGATCTGGTTTGCTTAGTGTTTACATTGACATATCTTGTCATCAACCAAAAGATGTAAACAAAAGTCATGAGGACAAAAAAGCCAAAACATGTCATACATTTGGCAGCAATAACTGAAGATATCCAGTAAGCTTTGAGCTCAACGATTGGTCTTGTCATATTCTAAAGCAATAAGCCTTGAGGGACAGTGCTAATTATGTTTTCCCATGATGCCAAGCATGGTAAAATCATTGTAACACACAGCCCCAAGTGTCTTACTGATTTTATAACACATCAAAACCTTGACATGTTAATATATTATATAATTGAGTTGTTTGGTCTTGTGTATGTATATGTGTTTTAGAATGGTTCCAGTGTGACTCAGCCTCACTCTTACACCAAAACTATTCCATCTATACTCATAAATTTAGAGTTAAAAAAGGAGAAAACACATCCACAGAGGAAAATAGCGGCAGGAATTCGTTCATAATTCATATGAATGGTAGCAGAGTTGGACCGAATTGAGAACAGTGCTCTCTCTTGGTTCAGGCAAACTTGATTATCACCCTAGTCCAAGGCTCTGAAATCTTCTCTCAACTCCCAAATGTCTAGAATCAACATGCTACAAACTAATGCTCGCTAGCTAAGGTCCTGTCAGTATTTCTCTCTCTATCCGTCTGCTTAGATACATACTGCCAAAAGTATTCACTCATCCATCCAAATCATTGAATTCAGGTGTTCCAAACACTTCCATGGCCACAGGTGTAAAAAACTAAGAACCTAGGCCTGCAGACTGCTTCTATAAACATTTGTGAAAGAATGGGTCGCTCTCAGGAGCTCAGTGAATTTCAGCATTTTACCATGATAGGATGCCACCTGTGGAACAAGTCCAGTTGTAAAATTTCCTCGCTACTAAATATTCCACAGTCAACTGTCAGTGGTATTATAACGAAGTGTAAATGATTGGGAATGACAGCAACTCAGCCACAAAGTGGTAGGCGATGTAAAATTCTCCGTCTGGCGTCCGTCTCGATGAACGAGTCTGAGTTTGGCGGTTGCCAGGAGAACGGTACTTGTCTGACTGCATTTTGCCAAGTGTAAAGTTTGGTGGAGGAGGGATTATAGTGATAGGATGCCACCTGTGGAACAAGTCCAGTTGTAAAATTTCCTCGCTACTAAATATTCCACAGTCAACTGTCAGTGGTATTATTACAAAGTGGAAGCGACTGGGAACAACAGCAACTCAGCAACAAAGTGGTAAACCACGTAAAATGACAGGGTGGGGTCGCTTTCTGCAGAGTCAATCCCTGCAGACCTCCAAACTTCATGTGGCCTTCAGATTAGCTCAAGAACAGTGCCTAGAGAGCTTCATGGAATGGGTTTCCATGGCCGAGCAATGCAAAGCATGGAATGAAGTGGTGTAAAGTGCCGCCACTGGACTCTAGAGCAATGGAGACGTGTTCTCTGGTGTGATGAATCACGCTTCTCCGTCTGGCAATCTGATGGGCGAGTCTGGGTTTGGTGGTTGCCAGGAGAACAGTCCTTGTCAGACTGCATTGTGCCAAGTGTTAAATTTGGTGGAGGGGAGATTATTGTGTGGGGTTGTTTTTCAGGAGTTGGGCTCGGCCCCTTAGTTCCAGTGAAAGGAACTCTTAATGCTTCAGCAGATCAAAAGATTTTGGACAATTTCATACTCCCAACTTTGAGGCAACAGTTTGGGGACGGCCCCTTCCTGTTCCAACATGACTGCACACCAGTGCACAAAGCAAGTCCATAAAGACATGGATGAGTGAGTTTGGTGTGGAATAACTTCAATGGCCTGCACAGAGTCCTGACCTGAACCCGATAGAACACCTTTGGGATGAATTAGAGCGGAGACTGTGAGCCAGGCCTTCTCATCCAACATCAGTGTCTGACCTCACAAATGCACTTGTAAAAGAATGGTCAAAAATTCCAATAAACACACTCATAAACCTTGTGGAAAGCCTTCCCAGAAGAGTTGAAGCTGGTATAGCTGCAAAGAGTGGGCCGATATCATATTAAACCCTATGGATGTCATATGCCAAAAATGGGATGTCACTGAAGTTCATGTGTCTGTGAAGGCAGATGAGTGAATACTTTTGGCAATATAGTGTATCAAAGAATGATTCATAAAGTGCTAAAAAAAGCTGTAATAGCTTAATCATGAAAGGTTTGGGGAAACATGTTTCTGTCCACTTTTTAAAAATATAAGCTTGTTAGCAAAGCTTACAGTTTATCTGTGTGTCCCAGTGTTTATATGTATGGATTTATATGTTAGCCAACAGTAACCGGCCCAAAATGTGATGTGGGAGATCAAAGGTGTTTTGCTTGTGGCTATAGGTGCAGTAGCTATTTAGCAATTGCTCTGGACATTCTTTGGGTGCTACACTGACAATTCAGTCTGTCCTTACAGAGAAAGTTCAGCAGTGCTAGCCGGAGTATTATTTTGTTCCTATTTATCATCTGCTATGAACGACAAATAGCGTTCCAAAATAGGAACCAATCACAGCTACATGGGTAACTAATGTTTTTAAGGAAATGATAGATGTTCATGTGTCAAAGGGTTGTGTACACCTTCTGTTGACCCTGCCCACAGAATGGAATGGTATGTTTTTAATTAATATAATGTAATAAAATAGTAATAAAAGTTTTTCTTGCAACTATCCATTGAACTAGAACACTGGCACCTCTGTGTGACATTGTGTTGAGCTGCTAGCGAGTAATGATGGGTGAAGCGGAGGGGTGAGTACCCTCTGCTGTGAAAACAGCTCACACCTTCCCACAAAGACAGCCATGCTGCAAGTCCAAGTGCTGATTATGTATAACTGTATCAATAAAAAAATAGCATTTAATCACAATATTATAACACTTTTATAAATGCTTGCTCACTTGTCTCTAGTTTTGTTAATGCATCACCTTCAAATATATTCCATTAATACAATTGAAGAAAAGAAAAAAGGCATAGTTCAACCAAATAGCTTTCTTGGCTATTGTGAAAAGGAGCTGAGAACAAATTTTTGCAGCATGGCTGTCTTTGTGGGAAGGTGTGAATTGTTTCACAGCAGAGGTGCTCACCCCTCCGCTTCACCCCTCATTACTCGCTAGCAGTTGAACACAATGTCACACAGAGGTGCCAGTGTTCTCTGAAGAAGTTTTTAATGGATAAAGGTTCTAGGCCGATCAAAAGTTTTTCCATCAATCCTGTATCCAAACCATGGACTCTGAGTAGAGAGGCTATCAAGGCCATGAGCTAGCATTCAAGTTAACATTTTATGTTACATCCTCAAAACTTGAAAGAGTGAACTTGAAGAGTGCCAAGAAGGGCAGCATCAAGCACCAGCACTCACTCTGATGTGAGGACGCTGTGACATTAAACAACTAATGAAGATATAAAAGCATCTTGACATGCAAGCATCTGGCACTCTACACGGCGGTGATGTACACAAGCCAAATTAGCCAGCAGGAAACCTGTGAGACTAGCATAGCTGCAAGTTTCCCTTTGCGGAACTGTAATTCTGATGCTTGAGGTATCTGCAGATACTTCTTTCAGATTTTGAGTCATAAGGGCACTGCTCTCATGAGTTAGTTAATTAGGTCCCTGGTGAGCAGTAACAAACTTTAAATTGTTGTCACATTGATCCCTGTTGAAAATGCTATCAAAGCTCAGATCAAGGTCAGTTAGTCAGTGCTGTTTGTGTGAATGGAGGAACGCCAGGGTCTAAGCGCAAAAGCAAAAGTCGGGAAGTTGGAAACTGAATGATGATAAACAAAGAAATATAAGGGTATTTTTATTTCACCAAATGAAGTTCCCTTTCCGCATTTCAATTTGTGAGAAAAAGAAAGAGAAAAAAAGAGAAAGGTCGGGTAGGGCTGACATTCGTTTTCTGAAGTTCATGAAGGAGAATGGCAGCAAGTAGCGAATCATCAAAGTGAAGATGGTGTACATTCTCACTACATATCCGGAGATGGGAGCGAGAGGGAGAAATGAAAGATTTACTTCTACTATTCTTTCATCTGTCATCAGCTCCTTGCTGAGAAGCGTGGCTGAAACAGAAATCAGGCGCTCAGAAATAACAAGGGTGCAACAACAGACATTTGAGGGGAAAGTCTGATGTGTTTCATTCAACTAAAGATTTTCTCCTTTAGATGAAGATGAAGAGGGCCGCTGTCAGTCAACAGGGGCAAAAGGCATGTGGAGGAGTACAACAGGTCCCAGTGAGGAAGAAACAAAGAAGTTGGGTGACCTCAAAAAATGTGGACCCTGTAGCATATTTCGTAGGTGAATTTCTTTTGGATTTTTGTCTGTTGATTAGGGGCGTAACAGTGTATTGTGACATTGTGATAACACAATGGGAAAATGCATCATTATGAATGGGCAATTTTTTTTATATTGCTGTCTAATGCAACAGCATTTGAGCACAAGAGTTTGCAAACAACCAGCATTTTTTTGGAGGTCTCATGTTGGCCGTCTACTCCAGTGTTGGCTGAGTGCTAATTCCCTCAACACAGTAGCACTGCTGCTAGTTTCAATGGCAGCAAAATGTATGGTTTAACAGTTCTTCTTCTGGAAATGCTCTTTTCTAGTTTGGTAATGTGCTCTTCCACACAATAGCTGAGATTTTACTCTTCTTTATCTTCTTTTCTGTCTTCAGTTTGAAAAATGGGTAACAATTCACTTTTTTCTCCAAACTCTTGGAAGTTGGGCGAGTTTTCGGTTTTACAAATATGATATTGCATATTGTAAAGTTTTTCAGATGTATCTTAGGCATACTTACAGTTGCTAGGCTATAAAGGACCAATTGGGTCAATCAATTTGCTACAGAGCCTCCCTGAGGCAGATCAATGCTGCATCTCTTGTTAGTGAAGAATATCAAAGACAGAACTTTAAAGTGGTAAAGCAGACTAAACAACAAGCTGTCCCTGAATTTGTATTTGATCGTCTATTTTTCCCTAATGGACAGCATTTTTTTATAATAAGTTTATACCTCCCCCTCTCCCCCCAGCCCCCCAGAGTTTGGAGTTTGTGACATCCAGAGTGTCCAAAAGCTTAAATAGAGAATCTCAGACCCCCTGTATGTTGGATACATGGATGTAGTTATTTTCCTTAATTCAGATTTTGTTCTAAATATCTTGAGAATATCAAATCATGAATCCAGTACTGAGAATCGAATAGAACCATGGGCTGACTGCATCATTACACTCCAACAGTTGATTTGTTTTATCCACTCTTTTAAAGAACATCTTTCTTTGCATAACTCTACAAGTAATTCTCTGTGACTGTAAACATTTGCTGCCCTGCGATGGACTGGCGACCTGTCCTGGGTGTATCCTGCCCAGTGACCGCTGGGATAGGCTTCAGCACCCCCACAACCCAGAAGGGTAAGCATTTTAGAGTTTAGAGAGCAGCTTGTGTGTGTGTGTGTGTGTGTGTGTGTGTGTGTGTGTGTGTGTGTGTGTGTGTGTGTGTGTGTGTGTGTGTGTGTAGACATTTGTGTGAGTGTGTACACAGCATTGACTCATCAGTACAACCAGTGTTAGCTACATAGTTGACAAGTAAGGTGGCTAATCAGCCAGTTTGGCCACTTTAGGAGAGTAAGACAATTAAATCGTAATTGCAATTATATAAATGACAATTAATTATCAGCTAAACTTCATGACCGTCACAGCCCTACACCTTCTGTTTGGAGGCATTTCAACCACTGATTAAAGCACTTGGACTGTAGTTCAGATTTCACCTTGAATTCTATTATAAGAGGGGAGAAGAGAAGCTCTGAAGGACTAAATTTATGGAACAAAGCATTACTTTAGCTGAAATGTGGTATTTTCAGCTTAATTAAAGCCACATGACTTAATTCCACTGTATCCAAAAGGGTTTTTTTTGTGTGGGGAGTGATGCCATATAAGAACCACTTTTAGTTCCCTAGAGAACCTTTCAGTGGATGATTCTTTGCAGAACCATTTTTGTAGATGAGATTTATGAGTGTGTAATGTATCCCGTTAAAGGTTAAAGAACCTACACAAACTGATCATTTCTTTATGTTCACCTCCAAGGAAAGAACCTATTTTGGTATGGTTGCATTCTCAGTATTTACCTTATTTAGAAGCAAACATGAAGTACATAAGGTTAGTATTCATGAAGTCCATCACAATGGAAAAGCACTGAATTACTCACATTCCAAGAGTTGCTCTTTTATGCTGACCTTTCATGTTCAGGAGGAATTCCAATGATATTTTCTAAATGTAGGCATAAGTACACAGATTCATTTAGAGTGGTTTGATGTGAAATGGTTCATTGGAGAGACCCCGTAACTCAGATTTCTTTACAATGGTGCTGATAAGGATGAAACAGGGGTCACAATGTATACAACACAAATATAGCCATTTTATTTACTACCCAAAACTAGTGAACCTACATGTGTCTTCTAATTTTTTATGTGTAATATTGATGATAGTAAAGTAATGGTAAATCTGAAAAGAAATGGCATTTTCCTAGGGAACTATTTGGCCTTATGATGCCATGCACGTACCTCTCCACAACTAACATATTAAAAATATATTTTAGGCCAAAAGCCAATCTCATCAATATCTAAGACATCAGGCATCATTTCTGTAACTACTTCGAGTAAACTTTCTGTAAGGTAGCTTTTACAGGCATTAACTTTGCACACCACTGTGAACAATTCTGGTTCTGTTAATTTCTTTAAACTGCAGCATTTCACACCAAACCACTCTGAATGACTGTGTTTACATCTCAATCATTTAAATGCACATAAAGTTCAGAAAAAAAGTGATAATAAACAAACAAAAAACAGCAAGCAGCTGATAAAGTTAAGTGAAAAGATGAGCTGGATACATGTTGAAAACATTTTAGATGAAAAAACAATATAAAAGTACACAGAGTAAGAAAGAAAATACCGTTCTGAAAGGTGTCAACAAATGTGAAGCTCAGCATGAATACTGAGGCAAGCTCCCCCCCAGCTGGTCAAAGTGAATATGACACTCATACTCATTTTCCAAGGTCCTGTCCAGAATCCAGATATGTTGGTGTCATCTACTTGAAGACACTTCGTACTTGCAGTCTAGGACTTCCAGAGGGCCTAGAGCAGGGGTGTCAAACTCCACCACTAAAAGAGCCATATTAAAAAATCTCAACAGGCCTTGTGTTGAGTTCCTAATCGTGTTAGAGATTAATCTGACAGACCTTCAGTTCAGCTGCTGAAACCCTGACCAGTGGAAGATCTCACTTGGTTCTCTCTACCTAGATATCATAAAGTTAAAAATCCTGATTGGATCATTTTCCGTTGGATATCATCAGGCCTATGCTGAGCTCTGAACTCCTCCTGGTGTTTATGTTAAATCATTCCAGAGAGGCAAGCTCAATCATTAAAATTCTTATTTATTTTCTCATGAAAAATCACTGACTTGACTTTTACTGTTTATCCAAGAAATAACACAAAACTAGCAAAAACGTCTCTCAAAATGCCTTAAGAGGACAGTTTATGTTGGCAACTGGCATTTCAATGAAAAGTGAATGTTTTTATAGTGCTATTATTCCAAAATGCTTTGGAATAATAGCACTATATTTCTGACCAGTCACTATAAAGAGAATGGTCACTACTAGATCCAGCTAATGCAGCCTCCTTAACATTGTCTTAAACATTCCTGCTGGTTTTAACACTTTTCTTTTTCAAACAGCCCTAGAATATCTCCTATACGTGTTGACATCTTGATGTCTTGAGCAAAGGGTATTGATGGTAGGTCACTGTTCAAAGTTTTACCTTTTTTATAGATTCCATATCATTTTAATATAACTACAAAATTGTGTTGGAGGCTGGGTGGGTGCCAGAAAGAACTAGCTCATGGGCCGGTTCTGACCCATGCATCACTAATTGAGGACTCCAGCTGTAGTGAGTAGTGTATGAGACTCACCACTCTCTATGGACATCTGATTATGGAATGCTGGGAATTGGGACTCAACAGGAACACTGATGGTACGTCTGAGTAAACGCACTTTGCACGTATCAGCCCTCCTCTCCTGCAGAAGCAAAGGGTGGACCTGGAAGAAAAAACAAAAAAACAGGTAGGAATAATGAAAAATAAAAACTTGGACCACAAATTATTTTTCTATCCGATATAAAAAACATATTTCCATTGTTTCTGTGCCTAATATCAGCAAGAGTAATTAGCCTAGTTAGCGGAAAGCTAACACCCATAACAATGCATGCTTTGCAAATGCTCACATTCAGGCACTCATGTTTCATAGCACAAAGTATCTTTACTCAGAAAACAGTCACATTCAACAGTCCCGTCAAAACAAAAAAATGTATATTTATTTTGATTTCTCTGTTTTCCCATGCTTAAAAACAGTACATTCAGTATTCAGTATATTCAGTATTCGAATACTGGGACCTTGTGTATCCACACACATCCCTAGTGTATCATTTTAAGCAGCTGTTTACATTTCATGTTCAGTGAAACGCCAATGAAAGTTAATATTCTACAATCGATGGAGTACCCCAAGGATCTACTCTAAGCCCTCTACTGTTGCTAATCTATGTATTGTATGATAGAAAAAGATATCACATTTTCAAGTTCCACCTTATTTACATCTAGTCAAACTATTCAGAGAGACTAACAGTGTAAGAGAAGTGTCTACAGTGGCTGAAATCTCTTGTCACAGTGGACATGTACAAGCAAATAATACTGCACACTGATATTAAAAGCTTGTTGTTGGTGGACAGGCCTTAATGTACTATAACACAAAGACTTCTGTTCACATATTTGCATAAATAGTGCCATAACAGACACATCAGCAAAGTATGAATGTTTTCTGTTCTGAAGTCGGGGGAAGCACTGCAGGTTCTTCCCTGCTCTGCATAGAAGGTTCTACATCATTGACAAGAAGTCATTTCCATGTATTGAGGGAACAATCCCATACAATTCAATCCCAAACAAATTCATAAAGGAACACTTCAGTCTGAATAAGCAAATAGTGTTAACAATATTTTGCTTTCAAGTACAAAAGTAAAAAAAAACTGCATGTAATAACATCTAAGAAGGACACAGAACTGAAAGAACTTTACAGGAAACCTTAGAGACTTACTGAGTCAGAATTGATCACAGTGGAAGAAGAAACAGGGATTTTATTCTAATTTCAGTTTCAAAGACAAAATGTAACAAAGGAAAAACATGCATAGTGCATCAAATACCTCCAGCAGGTTCATGCTGAGTGAAGCAGCAGGGCCTGTTCCACATGAAACTGTGGTTTTGTGCAAGCTCAGCAGTCATTAAAAAGGAAGTAGGTGGTTGATCACTATTAACAATTTATTATCCATTCGCTCAGATAATGAAACTAATACAACCTTTTTACAAGAGAGCCAAGAACTGGGCTTGAAAACTGTAAGCTATGACATTAAATGGTTATGAATACGCTGCTTGAGGCCTGTTTTACAATTTTGTTTCAGTTCTTTTAATTCATTAATTAATCTTTTTTTTAGATTTGCCAGTATTTAACCCTTATTACTGAAAGAAAACAAAAGACTAAGGAACATGAAGAAAATCCACATACAACAGAGAATGAGCATGTGAAACTAAAACCTCAACCAAACACAAGACAAACAACAAGAGGTATAAATACACTAAGAACAAACCCTTGGGGCTAAAGAAAGCGTAGGGCTACAGACAAGAGGCAGGTGAGAGAGAAAACTAGGTGGTAGGATGGGGGAGGAGACAGGAACAACAAAAACAAAAACATTTGGCTAGACAAAAAAGGGAAGATGAATAAAGGCAGACAGGCAGAAGCAGAGCAAGGATGTTACAATATTAAAAAGGCACATGTGGTTGTTTTGGATTGTAAACATAGTGCTTATATTTGTGTTGTAGGCAATGCCACACCAGGTTCCGATCACCACCACGGTAGAGTCTATAATTTTCTCTGAAATGGAGTACTTCATATCAAAGTACTCTGAATGACTTCGTTTACATCTCAATCACTAAATTAAGCAGGCATTTTAAAAATCAGTGTTATTCTGATGGTGAACATTTGTGTTTAAGGTATGCAGATGTATTATCTCCACAGTTTAACATGCACATGGTCCATATTTAGGCTTTGTAAATAAAATGTGGCGAATGCATCCGATCCAGAGTGTAATAGTGCATCAGGCCCCGTGTCTTGTGATATAGTGTTTACTGTAATTATTAATATATTTAATATCCTTTCTAAGGGTGGATCTGTGTGAGGCATTGATATGCGCTTAATGGCCACTTGATTAGAAACACTTACTTTATAGCTCCAGCTAGCTGGTATGCAGAGACTGTAGCCCATTTGTTACCAGTTATCAGAGGTCAATCTGCTCCCGATGTTTTGGATGGTAGATCACTCTGAATATAGCAGTGACTCTACATTTGTAAAAACTAACCACACTGTGCTTGTAACACTCATGCCAGCGCCAAACACACTCCTGTGTTGAGAGTGATCCTCCTTCCAAATAACATCTGACCATCAACAATCCTTGGGTCAGAAACTGTGAAGGCCCATGACAACAGGTGGGCTACAATCTGTAACTGTACATCAATGTAAAGAACATACAAGCATGGTTAAAATCAGGCCAAAATGTACTGGAGCAGAGGTCTAGCACCTTTAAACAGTGTGCACGGCAATAAAATCCATTTAATTATGTGACGTAACAAACTCACAGACAAATCCTTTAAACAGTTTTCCGATAAACACCCCCAAGTTTGTTTGTTTTTTGCTGATGCATGTGTTGGCTCACCCGCCTTGTACCATTCTACCAATTCTCACCATTATATAAGTACATATTGAATCCTTCCAGATGTTTTGTAATGTTTTACATTGCATTAAAATACCTAAACTGCAGTGGCCAACCATGAATAATACAGCTTGGTCTGCAACTGCACTATAAATGTCAAAAATCTGTCTTTTTCTGGGACTTCTGCTAGCATCCCATGAAAAATAAAGTGGCCAGCGAGTGGAAATACAAGATTGGTGTTTGTAATAAAGTGGCCAATAAGTGGAAGTACAAGGTTGATGTTTCCAATAAAGTGGCTAGTGAGTAGGACAACAAGGTAGGTGTTTCTAATAAAGCTAATTTTAGAGGTGGTCTTCATTTAATCAGAAAAGCTTCCCTCTAAAGTGTACCTCATCAAAATGATGCTTATTATCAACTAATAAACTATAACAACCTTATTGCAACTTTCATGTTTGTTTCTTTCCGACGTAATTTTGGGTACATTTTGTTCCTAAGAGATAAATACCACCTGATTTGCTCTTGAAAGCAGTGTAACACCCAGAGTGACACATGGGAGACATAAAGGTGGAGGAAAAATTATATATTGACCACAGTGTGGGGCATATATTCTGTCCAAGGTCAGATTATCTATCGATTGTCTCTGGCAGACGACGTTTGCCTTAATCACGTGTGAATTCTATGAGCTACAGCCGCCTGGTAATGTGCTGTGCCATTAAGGTGTCATAGTGACAAACTACATGCTGCTAACACGCTATATGCTTCCATGACCTCTCTCTCGCTCTGCTCTTTTCTTGCACACAGGTTTATGCAGCTTACGCACACTCATTCACTTTCTAGGCCACGGTCTTTCTATC
This sequence comes from Pygocentrus nattereri, assembly GCF_015220715.1. Taxonomy (NCBI): domain Eukaryota; kingdom Metazoa; phylum Chordata; class Actinopteri; order Characiformes; family Serrasalmidae; genus Pygocentrus; species Pygocentrus nattereri. Next base: position 22,728,581 of record NC_051233.1, read on the forward strand.
TGGGCTTTTTTAAAATTGCCACAGCACAGTTTTCCTCTTTTCTGTCCTTTGCTACATTTTTCAAAGTGTTACCTTTAAATTTCCACTCACTGGCTCCTTTATGAGCTCCACCTACCTTATAGCTCCACCTTATAGGTGTACACTTACACACTGTATGGTTGGACAGACATGTGCAGGGACATTTTTTCACAAGTTTAAAATTGTTTTAGAAGTTGGTTGCATTTTCTGCTTCTCACAATTAAAGTAATGCCTAACAACTCAATGATGTTAAGGTCAGTCCATTCTTTTAAGGACACCAGAGTTATTTGTGTGAGTGAGAATTATTATATGAACATTTTTAAAATTTGCATTTTTAATGATTATTTTGCTGCACAATGTTGTCCTTAAAAATAACATTTAGAACAACATTGTGTCATTAACGTTCAATGTTTTCTTGAATACAGTATTGTGATAATAGCCTGTGATAAAACATAGGTAATTGTGATTTTATACACATCGTTCACCACCCAAAAACATCTAGCCAATAAACTGGCTAAGATAAGTATGGCTGCCATAATTTGTGCATCAACAGATGAAGTTGCAAGTTGAAGCTACTTTCATATAAAGTGGTCAGTGACTTTACATGTGCCTGGGTTTCCATACCTCTTCTTTATCCAGTAGCAGCATTTGGCCGTCTGTGACCACACAGAACTTTGGGTTCCAGACAGTATGCTCAACACACGGATGACCACAGAACATCCAGCCTTCTGCAGGGCCCCTCATATCTGAGAGAGAAACACACCCTTAGGATTCGCACTTAAAGCATGCAGTAAGAAAATCTTGTTACATTTTTATGCGTATTACACTCAAAACAATGAACTGTATCAATGTTTAATTAAATGCAAACATTTCCATTCAGAGTTAGCACACACAGTCCCTGTTTACACCTGATCACTTCATGCATCTCTTTGATCAAACCACTTCAGGAGGTGGTCTGAGATGCAGGTGAGGCACATATTATAGCGGTGTAGTGCATCAGTCTCTCCAAGACACATTTGACAAACAAAATTGCTCCCAGTACAATCAAAACTCTTCTCCATGCAGGATGTCGCTGGGTATGTGACCTGTGTATAAGAGAAACGGAATCATGGAGGACACACATGGTCGGATTTCAGTCCGACTAACCAGAGACGCATTTAACGAAGTGTAACTGCAAATTCATGTGGCTAAGATCTTATTAGGATCCAATCAGTGGTGAACGATGTACCTGAGTTAAAGTAGAGATACCCATAGTAAAATATTAAGTGACCCTTATTAGTCCCACAACGGGGAAATTTCACCTCCGCATTTAACCCATCCATGAAGTGAAACACCACATGCACACTAGTGAACACACACACAGTAGGGGGCAGTGAGCACACTTGCTCAAGGACAACTCAGTCATGTGCTGTCGGCTCTGGGGATCGAACCGGCGACCTTCCGGTCACAAGGCTGGATCCCTAACCTCCAGCCCACGACTGCCCCAGTTACTCCAGTAGAAGTTCTTACTCTAGACCTTAATTTGAGTAAAAGTACAGAAGTATTTGCCTTCATATGTACTTAAGTATTGAAAGTAAAAGCACTAAAAGATTAATTATTGCTCTATTGTCCTATTATCATTTTTATAACAAGACTTGGTTCATGAACTCATTTTAGGTGAAAATCCTCCAGTGTCTCTCTTGGTAAACCCGTCTTTTAATAGAACGTCATTAATTAGTGACACTGACGTCTATTAAAATGATCATAAGCACAAAACACTGAAGGAAAACAGTTTCCATTAGGTAGAACCCTCTGAAACAACTTTTTACAAATAAGCAAAGTTTCAGTTTAAGATTACTTTGTAACTTAGTTACAAGTTGAATAAAAAGTGGCTTTAACTCAGGATCACAAATAAGTTTTCCTTTACTGTATTGATCTGTAGGCCTCTGTTCATAAACATAAACTAACCAAAACAAATTTACTATAAAATTAAGTGTTTGTATGAATTCAGAAAAAAGAAACACGCCAGTCACGACTGCATATGTATACATATTTCTATATTGTGGTCTATTTACACAAAGTTAGGTTAGTTCATCATTTAGGTGACGAATGTGCTCCCAAATTTTTACACTGCTGCACTGACGTTAAACCGTGTGCTGCACTGGGTCGGTATGACCAACAGGTCAAAACAAGCTCAGAACAAAGCAACCACTGTGCCCTGATTGGTGTTCTTGTTTTGTGCTTCTTTTGTTTTGACATGTTACGTTTTTATACACACAAAAACCAAAAGGAACAACAGATTTCTCACAATGTAGTGGAGTAAAAAGTGAAATATTTGACTTTGAAATGTAGTGGAGTGAAAGTAAAAAGTCACCCAAAATAAAATACTTAAGTAAAGTACAGATACATGAAAAAACTACTTAAGTACAGTAACTAATTACATTTACTTAGTTACTGTCCACCACTGGATCCAATACAGATACTATTCACATGAAGTGACCAGGCTTAAATTGGAATACTGATTTTGTAAATGCAATTAATGACATATTTTCAGTTTGTAAGTCAAAAATTGGTTTATTTCATTTGAATTTATTTCTCCCAGTAGCTTATTTATAAGAAATAGGCAAAAGTTTAAGTGCTTCGAAACACCGGCCAAACAAAAGAACCACAGAAGGCGGTATTTTATACACAGATTGGATTCAGACATGACCAGGTGCCTTAGCGTACATTCTACGCAGGCAGCATGTATTATATTTCACTGTGAAAACTCAACCAGGTCTTAATTAAGGTCATGTCAGTGTGGTTTAGGACACAGTATAACTTACTGTAAACTATGTAAATGAACAGTATTTCACCTAACACGGTTTAGAAAACAGGTCTCGGGCTGAATTCCGACTCCTCTTTGTATTCATGCACATTATGCATGCATATGTAGGCTAGGTTAATTTCTGGTTTTTGTTCATGTGGTTACAGAAAAGATTTAGGTGACTACTGGCTTCGAATATTTATTAGCAACGTAGGCCTTATAGGCCCAGCACTACAATAGAGTGGCAAAAATTAAACCCCAAGCATGGGTAATTGTATAGATTTTTCACCTTTTTTTTTTAAACTGTTTCTTTAAACAAGATCAGATTAGATTAAGTGACCCTTATTAGTCCCACAATGGGGAAATTTCACCCCTGCAATCTAACCCATCTGTTCAGTGAAACACCACATACACACTAGTGAAGACACACACTAGGGGGCATCGAGCACACTTGCCCAGAGCAGTGGGCAGCCCTATCCGCAGCGCCCGTCGAGCAGTGGGGGGTTAGGTGTCTTGCTCAGGGGCACCTCAGTCATGTACTGTCGGCTCATGGGATCAAACTGGCGGCCTTCCGGTCGCAAGGTTGGTTCCCTAACCTCCATCTTTTATGGGACTTGCATATAACATGATACCCATATGATTCATGTCAAAATGTTCCGTTATCATTGTCACTACTTTCTAAAATGGCTGCATCAACTTCTGCAGCTGTAAACTCTTTTCATGTGTCTCTGATGTCAGCTAAATGAAAAATGAAGTTTGTGATGTGATGGGTCAGTTCTTGTTGGTCTCCTGAGTGCCCATCGGTCAGTTTCACACAAAATGTAGATGGACACACAAAACCACTAATTACACATGGTGAGTGGCAGGTGACATGTTTCTCATTGCCTATTCATAGCCTCATAACTCCTGATGTGAGTTACTTACGATCTGGCTTTAAGAGGGAATGGAAAGGGCGACTCTACAGATTCAGTAACTGTTTGAACTGTATTCCTGCGCTGTTTTATCACAAAGATACAGAAACAGAAACATAGAATATGGTGCAAGCTCATGGACCCCAGAGCATTAAAGTGTAGATTCTAACTTCAATGCCACGTTGTGCTTGTAAGTACAAGAGGAGAAGAGTTATGATTTGAATTGAATGAAAATTTGTAATTGTGTGCGCTAAAGAACAACTTCACTTTACATCCGTTTTGCCAGGTTTTTCCCAATTTCTGTCATAAACAAAAAAAGGTCAGAAGTGCACACCCCAGTCTGTTGATAAAGAACATAAATGAAATGTAAATGTAATTCATTATGTAACAATATCATTATGTAATAATGGAACTACATTTAAACAGCAATATGACAGCAGTAACTCAACACTGAACATTCTACAGACAAATAAAGGAAGAATAGCTTATTTGTGAAACAAACAGATTTTTTCAGCTCAAACACTTGCATTCTTAGAGTGCACACCAAAGGCACAAAGTGGAGCTAGAATGTATGGAAAATGGCCTGTGTTTTATTAGCCTATTTAGAAGTTATGACATTATCTTACTCTAGCCAACAAGTCTGCGTGATTCAATTTGCTCTAAAGTTCAAAACAGTCAGGTAGAACGGTGAAAGATCTGCAGAACAAACAACCCCCTGAACCAGCGGCAAATAGAGCCTCGAATGAAGCGAGTGTGACGGAACACATTTATATGGAAATGAGCTTGCTGCTTGTGAGCTCTGACAACAAAAGGAGCGAAACAACTTCAAATAGTTCAGCAACCACAAGAGAAAGCAGGTCAGTTTAATTTGCTGAGTCTGACAATGGCAAGTGATCGCAGAGGGAGTATGGAGCCCATAGAGATCCAATTTAATCTAGTGAAGATTGAGTGGAACAAACAGCGTTGAACAGGAAAACAGCATAAGCTGCCACCAAGTTTCAAATGTCCGGTCCATTTTTTCTGCACGTGTTAATAGGCCCGAAGAGTTTTAATGCAGAGTGCTATGGATTTTGAGGCTTGTCATACACCCATGAGAGGTACTGAGCCATGAAATGGTATGTTGCCATTTTTATAAACCAAGGCAAACCTACCCAAGCAGAGACTAGTGATTTGATTGTCCAATGTATTAGATTTAGGCTATGGTCACATAAGTGTGTGCGAGAGCGATGGGTGACCAGTCATTTCCTATTTCTTATGGAAGTAGCTGCTTTATAGGCATGATTTAGCTGACAGAAGAAACCTTAATCACTGGCAAAAGGGGTTAAGTACATGTTAACACAAGCTAGTCTACAATAATGTCTTTTACTCAAATCTAATCCACTGAACTGACCAACATGCATTTCTCTAAGAAATGACCATTTCATCTGACTATATTTCAATAGAGGTTAAGCTAGTTTAATGACTGCAAAGAGCTTCTCTGTGAATTTTCACACATCATAATCCCTGAGCGTCTTCTCCTCATGCATCTTAAAGAACATTAAGAGTGGCTGTTGTTGTTAGACAATACTGCTGAATGTTTAATAGTAGACTTACTTTTATGCAATGTAATTTTACGGTAGCTTAAATTAGCAAAGATGTAGCAATATTCATATTTTAACACCTTAACAATCTTATAATGTAAAGGATCCAGTAACATACAGAGGAAAATAAGCACATGGGACAAAATGTTGTTTTGAAAAATCTTGTTTGAAACCTTTTTTTCTACCACAAGGCATGTAGCAGCAATTCTATTCGTTTTTGCCATAGAAAGCTAGACCTTACTGTGGGAATGATATTGACTACAGAGTGACACATGACTACAGAGGTCTACATGCATCAGGGTCTATCAGAGAATTAGGTAAACAGTCAATACTGTTACATCCAAGCTGTTTTAGACAAATACATGGTTAAATGGAGGCATGAATGGATAGATCATTCACCATCTCTACCTTTATTGATCTCTCTAATCATGTGACCACAAAATTTCAAGATTATGAGAGATATATCCAGTTGTGGCCACAAAATGCAACCAGGTTAAAATGCCAGTTGACCATCATTGGTTACCGCTAACAGACTCTCTAGCATTTTTTATTCTCTGTAAATGGATATATTCTGCCCTCACTAGAAAGAATGAGCAGGTTAGCAGAAAGCTAGCAAGATAACAGGCTAACATTTCTATATTAAAAGAAATACCTTCAGTTTAAGAAGGAGAGGAGTTAGATGACTGCACAATAAATCATATTTTCATTTAGAGAAGGAGTTAGAGAAGGAGTTTAGATGACTGGACAATAAATCATATTTTCACTATCATGATATGTGTTTCCACAATAAACATGCCATGACCTCATATACACAGCACCAGAGAGATGTCATAACATTGCTAGCACAAACCATTAGAAGCCAAATGAGTTCTCTTATGCACTGAGATTTAACTCCTTTCTCACATGAGAGAAGTAACTTAACCATTAGGCTATACAGCCAATTACAAAGCACACTTGTGCACAGCTCATAAACTCCCCCATTATGAAGTACAAACCTGTAAAGGTGAATCAAACATTAGGATTGTTCTCAAAGCCAGTGTTGTGTTTTAAGTGTGGGAGCCGGTAACTGCTACTGTCATTGCAAACATAGTTTATACATCAAACAAAACAAATAAATGAATAAACTATTTTTATTAGTTATTGCAGCCTTTATAGAAAAAGTTCTTGAGCTAATGCTAACTGTTTCTCAGCTGTTATTACACAACATGCAGTCACACAACTGATTCCTTATACAACACAAAGTTTATGTATGCATGTATGAGTCACTCATTCTGTCCCATTCACTCTTAATCTCTCATGCATGCAGACAAACACAGGGGAATTTTAAACAGATTTATGTTTGCATGTGTGGTTTGGAATAGATAGGCCTTACAGTTTAATACACCACACAGGCAGTTCCCTGAAGGACCACTTAGTTGATTTTTTTCTTAAAGATTCATAAAATATGAATGTACCATTATTTATTGGCAGTCAGTATGGAATGCAAAGCTGTAATGTAAAAATAATGCTCTCATTTTTAGTGAGTTGTTTTCCATTTACATATCCTGACAAGCCATGTCGCCCTTAGACTAGCACTTAGCTAGTAACATAAAATGGCACCGACTAGAGTACTAAATTTAATTCCTCTTATTTGTATCATGTTTACTACAGACGTTATCCCAGAGTAGCTTTCAGAAGTGGCCAATATACTGGGCCTATTGCAGCAGTTTGCATTCTGCAAATTAGACGCATTTTGTCTGTGTTGTGTATGAAACTGGCAGTCTAAATGTCCAGTTTAAGGGCCATATGCATGGTGAATTGTGCTCCTATTCATCATGTCTACCTGATGTCTGAAGATTTGTTAAGGTTTTGAGATAAGGGTTTGAAGTTGAACAAAAACATACTGTAGCATCCACAGAAATAGACCTGGAGCCTGCCATTTTCTCTTCAAGGAAAATGCTTTTATTGAAATAGATGGAAAAAAGAATCAACCTATCGGGGAAATGAGGGACAGGTCATCAAAAGGCAAACATAACACAGGGGTGGTAAGACACTTCCAGCACGTTAATTAGCTGAACAGGTCACGATTTAAAATAACAAGAAAGTTCACACATTTTATATTTAAAACAACATCTAACTCAGTAAGTTGAACTTAACAAAGGCTGCAGAGAGGCACATGGCAACCTGGGAGTCCTCCACATGCTCCTCTCCCCTTTCCCAATTGGCCTAAACCGTAAGTCCAGCAGCAGTGCCACAATACTTTTATAATTCATTAATGAAGTATTGTGTTAATTGCTAACTGCTAGTCACTTTTAAAATCCATTCAAAAAAGTAAAATTGAAATCTTAGACATACCATGAATGTACCAGGATATACCTTGAGTTCACTATTATCAACACAGATACATACAAGTATGATCACCAGTCTTAGTTTTGGAGAGTAAATAAAATGACAGTATTGCATTGTAGACACCATGACCCCTCCTTCCTATCACCACTTTAGAGATATCCCAGTAGGAAGTTTCTCTGCAGCCTGCCATTCAAAGCCAAACCACTCTGAATGACTTTACATTTCAACAAATAAACAATGCAGAAATTTTGAAAATCCATAATGCTTTCAAAAGCTCCTTCACAGGAAGCTGTTATGAAAAAGGGTTTTTACTATGCTGCCTGATGCCTGAGGCATTGTTTTATGTTAGTGTTTTGATCATCATTTGGCCTAAAATGCATTTTTAACAATACATACAGTTACATGCAAAAGTTTTATTGTAGATGATGTTCACTTAGAAAATCAACTAAGCATGTCATTTGCTAGGGGGCTGAAGTGGAATTCCACTATAATGATAAATAAAACCATACTTTCCTCACAAATATGCACGAGTAGCAATATACCTAAGCATTCAACCAGAGGAGATGTTTCAAATCAATGTACTGAATGTACTGAAATGAAAGCAATCATGACAATAATAGGACTACCAAACTGTCTCACTCTCTATGTCACACACACACATTCACACACAGAGAGAGTTCCTGAAGAAGTGGAGCAGTGTAAAAACTGCTTGCAGTAGTGATTCGTCCACCTACACTCTTGTGAAGTAATGGCCAATCTGTTCACCTTCTGGAACGTCTTAACAAACACCAGCTAAAATGTATATTTAGTGCCATTTACACTTTCTGGCCTCTTTATTGGAAACACCTGCACTTTAGTCAGGCCAATGCAATGCAGTATTATTGTTACACATGTTAGAAGAAATTAATCCTGTGCTACACAATATTGGCATAACCATGCCATAAACATGTGATTGCAGATGTGATATGCTGTCCTGAATTGTGATGACAGATTTTGTCCATTAAGATAATTATGTTATCTTTACTCCCGCGACCCTGAGGGAGAAGCGGCTTAGAGGATGGATGGATGGATGTTATCTTTACTAACAATTTTCATGCCAGCTGCTATAAAGTATGATGGCATGATCTTAAATTAGCATGTGACATAAGCGGTCATGTTATCAAGTATTATAGCATCTTCTTCTTCGTTCGGCTGCTCCCTTTAGGGGTCGCCACAACGGATCATCTGCCTCCATCTTGCCCTATCCACTGCCTCCTCTACTTTTACACCAAAAATATTATAGCATCTGTTATGACAATTTACAGCAACAGTAGCATGAATCTTTCATAATCTGTCATGATAACTGAAAGCATATTGTTACTGGCTTGAGTTGTCTCCTAGAAGCTTGAGAGGCATGGTCACATGGCCATGGCCATGTTGCTTTAGCTTAAGTTGTATTTAGTTTAAGTATGTGTGCTATTTGTGTAGTTTTGTTTAGTTTAGGGTTAATGTGTGGTGCTAGGAGCTGGTCTGCCATGAGGGAGAAACCTGTGGCTAGTGGTGATCTCTGTTGTGGGTTTGTGCTTCTGTATGTGCCTTTCAAACTGGTGTTCAGTAAAGAGCACCTCTCATGGTCGAATCGGGGCCTCCCCTGTGTCTTACTTTCTGCTGATGTCACAGTGGTGTGAGAAGTGGTATAGAGTGGAATGGCACTTTAAAGAACTTCATGGCAAACAGCGAGAGAGGCAGCCAAAAAGTATGTGGAAAAAATTGAGTTCAAGGAATTTCAGCCAAACCCAACACTAACAGGCAGATAAAATCAAACACATAGCCATACAATCTCCATAGACAAGCATTGGCAGTAGAATTGATCATATTGAAAAGCTCACTAGCATTAAGTGTGCCACTGTCACAGGATACCACTTTTTCCACAGTTCATAAAATTTCTGCCCTACTAGATCTGCCCCAGTCAGCCGTAAGCGCTATTGTAAAATGGAAGGATCTAGAAGTAATAACAGCTAAGCCACAAAGTGGTAGACCACACAAATTCACTGAATGGGCCCACCAAGTACTGAAGCATGAAAAATGTGTGGAGGAATTCCTGTGACCTGCACAGCCCTGACTTCCACCCCACTGAACATCTTTGGGATGAACTGGAACATTGAGTGCGGCCAGACTTTCACATCCAAAATGATAGCCTGACCTCACAAATGTTCTTTGTCAAACTTTAAAAATCACCGCTTGCATCCATATGATTGGCCTGTAATGTATAAACCATATAGGAGAATGGTTTTTAGTGCCACAAGGTGCTGGGTAATGCCAAATGTTTTCCCATCAAAGTCACTTCCATGGAAAAAAGGGGGAAAACTGCATTCGCAGTTGGAGTTTAATATGGCAGAGTCTAACAACACATTTACATTTTCAGAGTAGATCCTGAAGTCACCAGAATACCAGATCATTTTTAGAAGCCACCTGTTGGAAGCTGGTTGAAATGTCCAAACTTTAAATTATTCTTGGAATCCTGGCTTTAACATAAACAGATGTTTCTGAGTATAAATGACATGTTTGTTCAGAGGTCAGATTATTTATAGCAGCAGCAACCCTGATAGCAGATGGTTTTGGGCCAATTCTATCTTTCCTACATGAGTGTCTGTTGGCTACTCTGCAGATAATTATGCATGTGGGCCAGATGCCAGACAGTTTCATATGGTTTTGCTTTGTATCTACATTTGTGGGACGATTCTGGCAAGAATGTTGTGGACCAACAATGCAGATTTGGGCCACATTCATTGGTTCTACAGTGTGTGGACCAGATCTGAGCTGAGCATCCAGCTGTATCCTGAGCCAGAACAAAGCCAAGGATGTGGTCCACAAGTGGACCAAATAAATTATACTGGTAACTTTTTATCTTGTACCCTTTTCACATTCTTTTGGCGGTGCAAGATGAAGACTAGCTCCATCAACAGCACAAGTTGATGACTGACTGAGTAAAAATGTTTGTTAGTTCTACAGAAATCGTAAATTTCTAGAAGCTGCAAAGCGAAATAACCTGCAGTAAATGAAGGTGCGCAGTCATACCCTGCAGTGCTGATATAGCCACGCCACCACCTGTAATATCCAACTGAACTCTGGGAAAGGTAAGAATTACGCTTCATAGGTCTTGGTTAAAAAAAAAAGCTCAATATCTTTAGATATATCTTGCAAAATGTCATGTTTTTCTATTTTTTGAAGGCTGGAAAAGTGATAAAGCCTGTTTGATAGCGTGCAAGTGTAAATAAGACGTACAGATTTATTCTCAGTCTTATTTGTGCATCAGTGATGTGAGTTCTCTTTGCCTGGCTAATAGATGTTCTGACATCAGGGTCAAAACGGTATAAATGAGTGTGTATAAATCGATTTGAATGAATTCACACATCAAGGTCATCTCACAACAGGGAATAAGTTCTAAAGCCAAAGAAAATGCATGTTTTGTCTTACTTTGACAAATGTGAATAAAAAGCATGTTGCTGGGGTGCTTGATTGAGAGTTCGTGTCTCGCGGTGCACAGCAAGGATTAGATCGACAGCTGGAATGTAGTTTAGCAAAGGCTGCGTTCCTGCCATTGAGACGGCCTGTACCCTCGCTGCTTCAGCTCCATGCTCTTATCGAACAATTTTCTGAAGGTCATAAAGAGTCAGTGGAAGGGTAAACAGAAAACTTTATGCCTGAAATAAATTTTGTCTTATTCTCTTGTATCCAAGATACAAATACAGTGCTGTTTTATGATTGTCTTTTCCAGCTTTATCAGTGTAAGTGGAACAAATAAAAGATGCAGCTTACAAGGCACAGCAATCAGACAAGATTACAGGACATTATTGAGTTTAACAAGTGGACAAGGCTGTGAACATCAAGAAATGAGTGAGGCAACTTGAGAGCTGTAGTTGTCCATGAAAAGATATAGTGTCCCAGTTTAAAGAGACTAGCGTATGGGGAAAATAAATTCTTGCTTTTTTAAAGCTGTACTATGTAAGATTTTTGGATAAAATTGACACAAGTAGCATTACTGTGTCCTCTTTACATCATACAGCTTGATCTTTAGGTCTCAAATGCAAAATTAGCTTTATACTAATGAAGATATGATGATGACAGTGTATTATTCAATCCCATGCTCATAAGACATAGCCTAAATAAAATAAATAAAAACAGAATATGATGATTTGCAAATCCTTTTCAATCTATATTCAGTTGAATGCACTACAAAGACAAGATATTTAATGTTCAAATGGATAAACTTTATAGTTTTTTGCAAATATTCACTCTTTTTGAATTTGATGCCTGTAACACATGAATGTTGAAATGCTCAAAAAAAACACCTGTTTGGAACATTCCACAGGTGAGCAGGTTAATTGGAAACAGGTGAGTGTCATGATTGGGTATAAATGGAGCATCCCTGAAAGGCTCAGTCGTTCACAAGCAAGGACGGGGCGAGGTTCACCACTTTGTGAACAACTGCGTGAGCAAATAATCCAACAGTTTAAGAACAATGTTTCTCAATGTGCAATTTCAAGGAATTTAGGGATTTCATCATCTACAGTCCATAATATCATCAAAAGATTCAGAGAATCTGGAGAAATCTCTGCAAGTCAGTGGCAAAGCAGATAAATATGTAAAAATGTAGAATATGATGCGTAACAGTAACACTGCATGCCTGTTAATTCAGTTGAGTGGCCCTCCGCTGTTGCTACTCGCATTCAGGTTGTACAGAGCACTGAGAGAAACAGTCCTGGGATGACTGATAAAGGGGTTTCTGTCGAGGGCTGTGAGTAACAGCTAATCTCTCAGTGAGTGTGTTTAATCTTCTCTGCCCAACCTGGCCGCATAAAGAGAGGAGATTGTTTTATGGCACGGGCAAAATGAAAGCCTTATCAGCATCATAACACACCTTCAATGGGATGAGGCTGGGGCGATACATTCCCATTTTCCCTGCCTTACACGCACATACAGAATACTGAGAAGATAGTTGAGAAGGCATCCTCTCCACTCTAGAGCTCAACACTGAAATTCATATTGAGGGTCATGGGGTCTGTTCAGCCTGCTGTGGTAAAAAAAACAGCATGAAGCAAAGCTTCCACACACATACACAGACTATGTGAAGGCCTCATTTCCAAACTACACATTATCATGAATTTCTTCTAATTAGTTTCCACTTTGAGTTAGTGATTAAGCTTATAATTAGCATTCTGCACAGCTTATGAAAGAGTTAGCACGGAAGGAAAGGTGGGAGTTAATTGGATGCAGATAGTAATTTGTGAAAAAGAAAACTTTTGGCTTCAGGGAAGGTCTCCGTTTTTCAAAGCTCCAGGATCAAAATAAGTATAAAATAATCAAAACAGGCATGTGGTACCTTGAAAGAAAATATTCAAGGCGTGGGAAGAAGCATACACCCTGTATCTCCACTCACTGGCCACTTTCTTGCAAGCACATACCTTGTGCTTCCACTTTCTGGCCACTTTATTAGAAACACCCATGTAGGCCTAGTAGATCCACTCATTGGCCACTTTATTAAAAACACCTACCTTGTTCTTCCACTCACTAGTCAGTTTAATAGAAACACATACCTTGTACTTCCACTCATTGGCCACCTTCTTAGAACCACCTACCTTGTGCTTCCACTCTCTGGACACTTTATTAGAAACACCCATGTAGGCCTAGTAGTTCCACTCACTGGCCACTTTATTAGAAACATCTACCTTGCACTTGAATTCTCTGGGCACTTTATTGGAAACACCCATGTAAGCCTAGTAGTTCCACTCGCTGGCCTTTATTTAGAAACATGTGTCATTTATTTCCACTGACTGATCACTTAATTAGAAACACATTGTACTTCCACTCACTTATGTGATGACAAGAGTGGCTCTGTGGTCAGAAACTGACCAGTGATAAAGAGATTGGAGGATGGCTAACACAAATTGTGCATCAACAGATGGGCTACAGGCTCAAAGTGTATGCCAGCACATAGTGTACTGCAAAATGCTTAAATCACCACATCGAGTTGTTGAATAATCTCAAACAGACCTGCTCATGGGGTTTTTAACAATGTAAGGCAGATGGTTTTCCAAAAATAAAATGTGGCTAAATCTCAGGCTAAAGGGTGGCTTATGAAATTGCACAAAATTTCATTGAAATGTTAGTAACTCAAAGCCAATCATTGGTCAACCTATCGCTTTGTAATCAAAAAGATTTTTTTTAGAATTTTTATTTCTTCAAGCAAACAAAAAGCTTTTCATAAAATTTTGTGTTAAACTTTAATTATGAGGTTGTTTAGACATATCCATTTAAACACACACACACACACACACACACACACACACACACACAGACACCACTCTGCATAAGTGCACAACAGAAATCACACTTTTGACATCATGAGTTCATAGACTATCAAAAGTATTGTATACAGATCCATCCTCAAACAAGCTGCACTGTCACATCTCACTACCATTCTTTTCAACTCTCACCACTTTCTTGAAGTGTCAGCATTTCCAAACAAAACCTTCTATCCTTAACATTCTTCAAATCTCTGCTGGATTAAATTATAACTGACGTGTGAAGGTGTGAAAGCAGCGACGCTTTGGCAGGTCATGAATAAATTTGAGATGCTCTATCTGAACAAATCACTGTTGTATTGAATGCATTCCTGAGTCAGGCTTGTGTAATGCTGGAGACAGGAGCAGCAGGGATTAATACATTATTACCACAGGCTCAGACTAGAATTGAAGAATTTGGGTAATTTTGGGTCTTAGGGACAGCACTGGACCATAATACATATGAATCAATGTAGTCATTGGAATATGCTCATTTTTTCAAAGCTGGGGAACATTTAATTGGGAGGGTCCACTGTAGGTGCTTTGTAGATGCTCACATCATCTTTAACTGACAACTGACATCTTTGACTGACATTCGTTTTCTTTTGTAGCGACTTACAGAATGCTGAGAAACTGTAGTGACAGCTCAGGTCAACTGGGGGAGCTCACACAAAACTGTAATTGTAACTGTAAATAAAAATGACTGCCCTCTTGACCAACATTTGTCCATTTTGGCAAGTCCTCTGGGGCCACATTCTCCTCTGAGTCAGTCAAAATCCACTAAGACAATCAAAGTGGTTTTCACAAGCACCCTCGATGCACCTGAACTGCAGCCTTCAGTGAGGACTTTATCACTGCGGATTCACAAGCAGCCTCTGATCCAAATTCCTTAAGAGACAAGTGATGAAAATGTAAAATGCATTAATTTATTAATTAAACTTGTCATTGAGCAATCTGTCATGCTTGTTTACTAAACTGAGCCACTGTAGATACTCACATAAAATTTAATTAAAACGATTCAGTACGAAGAAATCTCTACATGTAAAAGGGCAATGGCGAATACCACAACTGAATGACCTTTGACCCCTCGACAGCACTGCATTAAAAAACGGCATCCTTCGGTGATGGACATCACTCCATGGGCTCAGGAATACTTTGACAAACCTTTGTCCATAAACACTTTTCATTACTACACAGTGGAAGACACTGTCCAAAAACACCACTGATTTCTCTGGGCTAGAGCTCAAATGAAAATGGATGCACAGTGGAAATTTGTGCTCTGGAGTCAGCCTTTCCGATTATTTTTGTGGTTATAATGATTGTCAGGTTCTTCAGATCAAAGCAGAAAAGGACCATCCAGACTGTTACCAGTGTAAAGTTCAAAAGCCACAGTCTATCATGGTATAGAGGTGTATTAGTGCTCACAGCTAATCTGTGAAAGACCATTAACGATGAAATATATATATATCGCTGGTGTAAAACCTTGTATCTCCACAATGGTAACTTTACAGGAGAAAGGAAAAAAACATCACTTTCAATGTAAGTCAATGGAATGGTCATTTATTGTGGTCCAACCTTCATGAAATTTACATATAACATAAAGGCTAACATGCATTTTCAAATTATGTCAGAAACTGAAAATCGACAAAAATGGAGATACAAGGTTTTGGATAGCAGTGATATATATATATATATATATATATATATATATATATATATATATAGACACACTTGGACTTTTTCAGCAACGTGTTACAACAGATCAGACCTGCCTCTTGCTGAAAATGTATGGTGCATAATGAAGCACAAAATATGATAAATATGAAGGTTCATATGGTTGATCAATCAATTAATAAAGTTGATTAAGTAAAAAAAAATCACTATTTTCAATATAATACTGGTCAAATAGAATTTACTAATCCCTGCGTCCTGTTTTTAGTAGTATTTCACACATTGCACCTTTTTAGACTTTTGTGTAATTGAGGTTTGTTTTTTGGGAGGAATGACAATAAATAAATATTTTGTACAAACAAAGTGTATTCTTGCTGTAGGCTGTTCATAATGCACTTTTATAGTGTGATTAACTGCTGACAATTAATAAATAAAATCCTAGAAGGACATCACAGATGAAATACTCCATGTACTTCACTCTAAGTAGGTCATCACATTTCACTGCATGATCCATTTTGTACTTTGGTATCTCTCTCTCTCTCTCTCTCTCTCCCTCTCTCCCTCTCTCCCTCTCTCTCTCTCTTCACAGCTGTTCATTCTGTGTGTGTTCTGGCCTACTGTATTTCAGGAACAGTCTTTCAGGGACATCTCTCTCTAGAGCACACAGACAGATTGCACACAAACACACACACACACACACACACATTAGCATTAAAAAGTTTTCAATGTTTTTAATAATGTAAAAGCAATTTGGTTGCAAACAAGCATATACAACTATTGTAATACATGAGTCCCGTTTTAAATAGTAAGTACTACACTGGGAAGCGTTAAAGTAAGAATTAAGATTTAGATGTGTGTAAAAAATGAGTTGTAGAACATTTTAAAATGACCAAGAAGCTGTTTAACATAATGAATGAAGTGATAACAAAAATCATTACATTTCAGAAGTGAAGACAGGGAGTTAATTTAACAAGAATTAACATAAATAGATAATTATAGTAAATATCATTCTTATTTCCAGAATGAAATTGAAATATTAAACAGAATATCTAAAAATAACTACATAAAAATACCTATAGTCACAAAAATTTGATCAACTCTGGTCAATTTACATGTTTTGTTGATTGTTTAAGTGAAGATAAGTTAACACATCCTCTACAGAGAACACACCCGGCACATTTTAATGCACAGTTACTGTTTGTTTACCAACGCAAAATCCAGCAAATCAACAGCAATTGTGCATTAAACTGTGCTGGAGTGTGTTATCTGCAGACATTTTAACATATTCTCTTTTAGACAGTCAACAAAACATGTCAATTGACCGGAGATGTCTTTTGCAAACTTTTGCAAACAACAGTATTTTTTGTTATTTTAGTTTTGACACTGTAACAACATTATTTCATTGGTAGCAAATGGGCAAAGTCCAAAATCGGACATATTCTTTTAAAGGGGTGATTCAAAGGAGTGCTTATTTCAATTGATTTTCAATTTTCTGCACTACTGTCCATAAACAATGCTACGCTACTCCAAACAAAGCTCTAACCAGAACCTCAGTAACCAAATGTTAATCTAGTCTTCATGTATTTAAATAAAATGGTGTCCTGAAATATTCAACTTTGCACGGTGACAATCAAAATCCAAGCTGTGTGAAAATCATTATATTTTGTTGGAAGATTATGGAAAAGCAAGAATTTTGTTCTTTAAATGATAAGATGAATCTTATTTCTTATGACCAGAAATGTAAACGTAAAATGAATGAGAAATGAAATTTTATTTCAGGTTTATTTTAAATAAGATAATGGTTAATTTTTTGTCCTGGACAAAGCTGGGCACTTAAGTAGTTTTGAACCACGTTTAGAATGCACAACATGAAGAATTTGCATGTTTTCCATTATCCTGAACAGTTGATCTCCACAAAGCCATAAACACACACACACACACACACACACACACACACACACACACACACACACTCCCTAGGACCCCAGGAATGAAGTCTACCGGTTGCTCAGTGGTCAGAGACTTGTTAGATATAAATAAAGCACGCTTGGTCACTGAACCCAAGCAACCACCTAATTTCTATTTTTGACCCATTTTTCCGACCGTAAAACAGCTACAAAGAATTAGACATGCTATTAGATATACAACAGCTACGAATTAGTAGTCCAGTCATTTTATTAGATATACAACAACTACAAATTAGTAGCCCAGTTATTTTATTAGATACAACAACAGCATAGCAGCCCAGTCATCCTATTTAATATACACCAACTACAAAGCAGTAGCCCAGTCATTCTATTAGATACAACAAATACAAATTAGTAGCCTTGTCATCCTATTAGATATTAAAAATCTACAAATTAATAGCCCAATGATCCTATTGGATATGCAACAACTACAAATCAGTAGCCCAGTCATTCTATTAGATATACACTAACTACAAAATAGTAGCTGAGTCATGCTATTAGATATTAAACATCTACAAATCAGCAGCCCAGTCATCCTATTACATATACATCAACTACTTATGAATAGTCCACTCTTTCTATTAGATATACAATAACTAAAAATAGTAGCCCAGTCATCCTACTAGATATTACATATCTACAGCTTAGGAGTCCAGTCATCCTATTAGATATACAATAGCTAAAAATAGTAGCCCAGTAATCCTACTAGATATTACATATCTACAGCTTAGGAGTCCAGTCATCCTATTAGATATACAATAACTAAAAATAATAGCCGAGTCATCCTATTAGATAAACAATAACTAAAAAAAGTAGCCCAGTCACCCGACAAGATATCAAGCATCTACAACTTAGTAGTCTAGTCATTCTATTAGATATTAAACACCTACAAATTAGAAGCCTAGTCATCCTAATTGTTATTAAACAACTGCAAATTAGTAACCTAGCCAATGTATTTGATATAAAATAACTACAAAGTAGTTGCCCAGACATTCTATAAATAAATTATCAAATTAGTTAATCAGCCATTCTATTACTCAACTTCTACAAATTAGTAGCCAAGCCATTCGACTGGATATTAAACTATTACAAATGAGTAGCCCCTTGCCTAGCCATTTTATTACAAATATAATGACTGCTATTGAAAATGAATAAAACCACTACATTTTAATAGCCCAGCCACTTAATTTGACTTTTAACTACTAAAATCTAGTAACCCAGCCATCCCTACAAGATAGTAGCTTACTACACAGATAAAACTACACATTATGCCTTGGAACCACAAATGTTAGTATACATTCATTCTACAGTGCACTCCCACTCAAAGCTGCGCACAGAGTAAACACACTGCATGTGGTCAGTCAGTTAAGACAACATTAATAGTGTAATCTGTAAATGGTACTGAAACTATGACAAGCATCAGTATCTTTACATTAATTCCCCAATACACTCAGTTGATCCTACTAGACACAAGAAAAAGCCACTGCAATCTGCAATAAGATGAATGAATGTTCTGCAATAAACAACAGAGAAAAGAAAGAAGGAGGAAAATTAGAAAAAAGAGAAATAGGAAAGTCATGTGTGTTTACCTGTGATGGACTCAGTGGACATGCTTGCTTGTCTGTCCATTGCTTCTTTCACTGTTTACGTCTTTATTGCTGGAGCGGCATGTGTTAGAGAGTGTGTGCGAGCATGCTGCAGCTGAGCGAGAGAGAGAGAGAGACAGAGTGTGTGTGTGTGTGTATGAGAGAGATAGAGAGAGAGAGAGAGAGAGAGAGAGAGCACTATGCTTTATGCTTCCCAGCTCTCATGGCTATTGGCAGGAGACTTTATCACCGTGGAGATTTCAGATTCTCTCTCTCTCTCTCTCTCTCTCTCTCTCTCTCTCTGTCTTTCTCTTTCACACACACACACACACACACACTCTCTCTTTCTTTCTCTCTCTCTCTCTCTCTTTCGTCTGTGCACCTCACACACGCACACACTTTTAAAGCTAAGCTGTTGGAGAACGTGTCAGATGTCAGAAGGATGGTGAGAAGGAACAAAAGAATGAAGGAGCAGAATGAAAAGAAGGGAGGAGAACATAAGAGGAATATAATCATCTTCATAGCATGTTTATAAACACACACACACACACACACACACGTGCATGCATTGTCTTGTGCTCATGTTGTATCTCTCTCTCTATATGCATTCTGTCTTTCTAATCCTTTCATTTTTTAGGTTTTATTATCATTTGAAAATGCTTGTTGCCCTTTACATTGTGTGTAATTTTCCTGATGAAGGAACCAAAAGAAATGGCCAAAAATAACATTCTGGTTCCATTGACTTAAATTATAAGCAAAGTAGGTTTTCTCCTTGTCCTGTAAAGTTACCATTTTGGTGATACGAGGTTTTGTTCCAACAACAGCGGATATATATATATATATATATATATATATATATATATATATATATATATATATGTATGTGTGTGTGTGTGTGTGTGTGTGTGTGTGTGTGTGTGTGTATGCATATATACGCATAAATGCCTATATATTCTCATTTTGTTGTGGCCTTGTGCTCACATAAAAATAAGTAAAGTTTTCAAAGTGACGATTTTTTGACATTTTCACAAATTTCTTTAAAAGGAAAAAATACAATATTGCTTTGACGTGAGTATTCAGACCCTTTGCTTAGTACTTAGTTTAAGCACTTTTGGCAGTGATTACAGCCTCCAGTCTTCTTTGGTATTATGCCACAAGGTTTGCACACCTGGATTTGGGTATTTTCTGCCATTCTTCTCTGCAGATCTTCTCAAGCTCTGTCAGGTCGGATAGGGACCATCGGTGGACAGCCATTCCATCTCTCCAGAGATGTTTGATTGGGTCAAGTCAGGGCTTCGGCTGGGCCGCTCAAGGACATTCACAGAGTTGTCCCTAAGCCACTCCTGGATCAGATTTTAATTTTAAATATCCATTCAGCTTTCCCTCAACCCTGACCAGTCTCCTTGTCCCAGCTGCTGAAAAACAAACCCACAGCTTGAAGCTGCCACCACCATGTTTCACTAAAGGGATGGTATTGGGCAGGTGATGAGCAGTGCCTGGTTACCTCCAGACATGATGCTTAGAATTGAGGCCAAAAAGTTCAATCTTGGTTCCATCAGACCAGAGAATTTTTCTAACGGTCTGAGAGTCCATGCTTTTTGCAGATTCCAGGCAATTGGAGGAGTGGTGCAGTTATGGTTGACCTTCTGGAAGTTTTTCCCTTCTGCACACAGGATCTTTGGAGCTCAGCCAGAGTGATCATTGGGTTCTTCGTCACCTCTCTTACCAAAACCCTTCTCCCCAGATTGCTTAGTTTGGTGGGGTGGCCAGCCCTAGGATGAGTCCTTGTTGTTACAGACCTCTTCTATTTAAGAATTATGGAGGCCACTGTGCTCGTGGGAACTTTCAGTGCAGCATAATTTTTGCAGCCTTCTCTAGATCTGTGCCTCCACACAGTCCTGTCTCTGAGCTCCACAGGCAGCTCTTTCCTCCTCATGGCTTGGTTTTTTGATATGCATTGTGAGCTGTGAGACCTTATATAGACAGGTGCTGGGCCCTTCTTAATGTGAAGTGCAGTATTTAGTGTGTCTACCCCAAATAGCAGAAAATGTAACCACCTCCATTTTTCAGAAGACGAGCTTTCAGAAATCTGAAGATATATTTTTCCACACCTACAAAGTTCAGTCTTGTCGGTTACATTTTCTGCTCTTCACAATCCAAGTAACCCCAACACATTTAATGATGTTGAGGTCTGGCCTCTGGGGTGGTCAGTCCATTGTTCTGTAAACTTTTGACTGTTTGATTTGCAAAAGTTCTTTTTTTTGTCAGTGGAAGAACAGACAGAAACACCTGTGGACTTTTTTGGATCCAAAGCAAGAGAGGAGCTTGATTTTCTCTTTTCTCTCAACGATGAAAGCTGAAAGTACTGTTTATCTGATAAGTTATGGTGGTCTACCAGGTCTTGCATGGTTGTTAAGGGTCCCATTTTCTCTACATCATTTAATAAATGTTTGAAGTCCAGTTTTCTTTTTCCCTTCCATATACAAGTGGATTGTTTTATAGCTTATCTACTATTCTAGTATCCCCCTTCACAATTCCATTATTTCAAAGAAGGGCAAAGTATCTGCAGGGTCTTTCAGCATGCCAAGAATATTTAGGCATAAGCTGGACCAGCACTAAATTATTTAATACTTGAGTTTTAAATTATTATCTTACACAATTTTGTATCTATTCATTAATGTCTCATGCTGTTGGCCAAACTCTTCTTTCATGCTTATTAAACAGTGGTCTTATTGCTATTGTACCTGTTAATTAAAGCAGGCTTTGAAGCAGTTTGTGCACTCTCCCCGTGGTGTGCTACATCACAGGCTAGCATATTAATTTGACATTAAAATGAAGAACAATAAGGCCAAACATAATGAAATTATGAAATTAGTGTGTATAAGTGTAATTCCACCGGTATTTCCCAAGCACATTAGCTGACAACATCTCTTCTATATGTTCTATGACACTAACTGAGCCATGCTGTAACTAATGAGTTTACAATAATTTGACCTATAAGTAGCCTGGATGCAACACATCTGACCTTGACTGTGTAATGAACCACTGAAAGTGCACACCTTTACATTATTAAACTGTTTTAAGACTGCTTAACACTTTTAGCTCACTACATCTTGAAAAGCCATTTCTTACATCTTGTGTGACATTTCTCACCCCTAGCTTATTTATAAGCACAGAATGTCTGTAGAAATTATGACCTTCAATCAGCATCACATTTGTGTTTGTCTGGTTATGACTGACTTACATTAAAAGTAATGCATGTTGATTCCATGTTTTTTCTGACAGAAGCGATAAAACGCTGCCCTGTAATTTGCTTCATTAAAAAAAAAAAATTATCATTCAGAAAAAAAACTCTTAGCTCCTTTTAACTTTACTGTCAAAGGGGCCAAACTGCTCAATAGTTGGATAGATAAATAACAATGTGTTGGTTTTTGTGACATCACAGAAACAATGAATATAAAACAGGATGTTTCTGCTGCTTAGTATGGAGTTCTGAATATGTGGACACGAAATCAAGATCTTTAATTAACATAAAACTTGGGATGTTTGTCTATTTAGTATAATATGTGTCCTTTAATTATGTAACTAATTATGAAATCATGAAGTTACATGTAAATTGTTATGGGGGCCAACTGTAGTCTTTTTAGCCAACCCCCCCCCCCCCCTAAAAAAAAGTAGTACAAGTATTGTGCTATCATAAACTTCAACAACAATAAATGAATAAACAAACAAACAAATAAATGAATGCATAATGAATAAACAAACAGCTGATGTACCGTAAAATTAGAGGCTACCTGATAATAATATCTAAATGATGTAAATACATATAAGGCTCATTTGTAACCTGCTCCAGAATAATAAACACTGAATTGGTGGCACTGGAGACTGTGCTGCTTTTCTTTTTACATATAGTATTTATGCAGTATCATAATGATTTCATTTTCCTTCTTTGAAAAATATGCTACTGGGCTCCTCATATTTCATGCCTTAATGTGTATGCATACAAGGATTAATCACAGCTTGAGTTTTTAAACCTGGTTTGCTAAAGTAAGCTGTTAAAACTAAATAACTGAGGCAGTGTTTGTTAAGTTTGTGAAGCTCAAACTTAGTCAGGAACCCTATTTAAGTTGAACACGCGTCTTATGACATAACCCTAACCCTGCTCTTTTTCTTTAATGCTTTTTTCTAAGACATGAGCCTCTTATGCTCCTTGGAACCACTGGTGGTTCCAAAATGCACTTTCAAATCAAATCAAATCAAATTTATTTATATAGCGCTTTTTACAACTGATGCTGACTTTGTCATATTCTTCATAACTTTCATATTTCATAAGATACATTCAAAAAAGTGGGTGTCATATGAGAGCTGTAACTGTCTTCTTTCCAGTCAAATAGATGGGTGATGTCATTTTAAACCTTTAGAAGAAACTCAACTCACAATTTTGTTGTCTACTGAAAGTCGACCTATTTTTCCACAAATCTGAACTATAAACTATAAACAGATGGCATCTCTTCTCTTCAGATCTGCTCTGTAAAAATTATTTTTATAAAATAATACAGAGTGTCTAAGTTTTTTGGCTTTCAGCAGTAAATTGTAAGCATGTAGCCATATGTGTCTGATCATAAAACACATTTTCTGTTCATTTGAGTGGAGCTTTTATAAATAAACAAACAAACAAATAAATAAATAAAAATTTGCATTCATTTTATGCAGTTACTGAATAATTTGCCTTACGATTTGGTCATGTAAATTCAGATGGACAAACCAAAATATACCCTGGAGCATAAGAGGTTAACAAGTTACTCTTTTCCCCTCACTCAAGCATCTTACATAGCATAGAGGTACAATTATAACCCAGACGTTGTTAGAGGGCCCCTGATAGCCACATGCCTTAAGCAGCTGCTTATGTCGCTTATTAGGTAGAGTTGACTGATGTTATGTTATGTAGCATAAACTGAATGTAGAATCTCGGTAGACGTTACATAGACTAATCTGATTTAATGGTAGATAAATGCTTCGATCTTACTGATACACATCTTCAGTCATGTTCCTGAAATCATATGGTGTTTCGAGTCTTCCAATGTCATACATCCTCCTCCAGGCAACCCAGCTTGGGCTGATGAGGCTCAGGTTTATGTCCAGATGGCAAACTATCTATTCTGCCCTCATGGCTCTCCTCTCTTGAGCCACAGCCACCTTGAGGCTTTTTCTGCTGCATCAGTGGTGCTGCGAATGGCTCTTCTTCTCCTCTCTCCCACAAGGCCAGCAAACTAATGGCTCTGAATAGAGATCAGGCTGCAAAGTCTCTGCACTCAACCTCTACTGGCAAGCATTTTGCTCACCAACCACCTTGCCAATATTCTTGACCAGACCATCACACTTCTTCCAAAGTGCCTCTTCCAGGCAGTTTTCCCAAGGTACTGTAAACTCCAGGAGCTCAATTTCCCAGCTAGAAACTTTACATTTTAAAAGCATTCTGAAAACATTGCATGTATCTTCTGTTAATGTTTTCAGCAGGGAGTTTTTCTTAAAGGCAGGATAACATTCTCTAAAAACATCATCATGTAATATAATCTGTGGCCCCGACAACATCCTCAAAACCTCCTCTGAATGTTGCAGTTAAAACATTATGTCTTAGGTAACATTTAACCCAATAAGAACATTATTTGAAATGATAAATCTAGAAGTAACGTTAGCCGAAGTTGTGAGAAGCTGGGTTGTGGTAGAAACCAGAATGAGGTCTTAAGGTGGTGGAGTTAATGTGCTGTGGAAATTTGAGTTGTCTCTCAAGGTCCACCATCAGCTGCCAGTCCCTCTCATTCCCACTCAGAAAAGGCCCTGGTTGCCCGGCTGGGGAATTGAACCCTGGCCATAAGGCAACAGTGCTACCTACTGTGTCACTGTGTCACTACCTTCATCACATGCACTGTTAAACTTAAAAACCTACTTGCTGCGAGTTTTGTCTGGGAATAGACAAATAGAGCAGTGAGAGATCACTCAGTTTATGTGAGGGAGAAGAATGCAAGCAGATGATGAGTACGTATTGCTGTGATCGGCACTTTGGCTGATGTCCCCTGCACCAAATCTAGTCCCATCTGAAGGCAGAGGAAAAACAAAGAAATCTCAATAGAAAAGACCAACATCATTCTCTCTGCCAAAGACTATTGATGAAAGAAAATCACATAAGGACACAAGGGCTTTGAAGGAAAATGCTACTGATTTTGAGCAAGGCATTAACATATACATGGATTTCCTGCTGTTTTTATGCAGTGGACATTTGTCCTCATGAAAAAGTGCTGCAGGTCAATATTCTGCCTTTTCTCTGATAATACACACTTCGTGACTCATCTGACCAATGAATGCCTATTATTTGTGATGGCGGATGCTTTGCTGCCTTGCTCATTTCACATAGCGCAGATATCACTTCTGTGTAATGTTTATGGCACCTCTCTTTCAATCTCTTTTCTCTCTATCACTCTTTTGCTCCCTCTGTGTCTCTCACTTAGACTGAAGGAACATTTCATTCAGAACGTGTCACTTAATTTCTGATTCCTCAGCACAAAGACAGATCGAAGGGATTTAGCTATGGCAAAGGAAGAAACTCAAGTCTCAGGTTAGAATGAACAGGACCTCATGAATATACAACAGTTACCTGAGGTTTAATTCTAGTGAGACTTTTGCAAATACCTAAAAAATCCTGGTTGACTCTCAGAAGTTGGAAGGTGACTCTGTAAGTCTAGAATTAAAATTATTATTTTTTTCTTTATTCATGGTGTATGGTTTTGAATAAAAACCAACCCACGCTGTTTCTATTATCAAGTGCATCGATCAGGCATAACATTATGACCACCTCCTTGTTTCTACGCTCATTGTCCATTTTATCAACTCCACTTACTGTATAGTTGCACTTTGTTTCTCTAATAGTTTGTTAGCTCCCTTTTACCCTGTTCTTCAGTAGTCAGGGCCTCCATGGACCCTCACAGAGCAGTTACTATTTGGGTGGTGGATCATCCTCTGGTCCTTCATCAGTGGTCACAGGATGCTGCCCACAGGACGCTGTTGGCTGGATATTTTTGGTTGGTGGACTATTCTCAGTCCAGCAGTGACAGACATGACAAAGAACACAGAAATCCAAATACTGAACAAATCACTTCGAACAGAACAAGCAAAACATCCAACACATCAAACAAAGACCAGCAACCAGACAGGGGAAAACACAGGGCTTAAATACATCATAAATACACAATCAGGGGTGGAGTCACAAAACAAGAGGGCAGCACTGAAAACCAAAACAAAGCACATGGACAGGACTGGGAAGTAAACACAACACGAGCACATGGACAGAACTGGGAGGGGCCAATCGTGACAATGGGTAAGCATAGATTGCGATGGTGTAGGCAGAAACACACTATGTTTAACAATGTCATAACATCAGTCTATAACTTATTGCTGACAGAAATGCAGTCATCATCCTATCTAAATGCTTCTGCTCTATGGTGATACAAAATAACAGCAAGACTGTGTGAACACATTGAAACAAATGTATAGTTCAACTAAAGAAACCTCCAAAACCTGCAGACATTTTATGGCTACTGTAAAAAACAAAAGGTTAATATGGCCTTGTCCATCTCTGATTAGAGGTGAGGCAGCATAATGCCTCAAGCTACAAGGCCAAGATCATCTGGTAATGGTTCCATGAACGTGACAATGAATAATTTGAATGCAATGGCCTGCCTAGTGACCAGTACTCAAACCAAATGAACATCCTAGTTGGAACAAATTATTCAGTCGA
This sequence comes from Pygocentrus nattereri, assembly GCF_015220715.1. Taxonomy (NCBI): domain Eukaryota; kingdom Metazoa; phylum Chordata; class Actinopteri; order Characiformes; family Serrasalmidae; genus Pygocentrus; species Pygocentrus nattereri. The sequence continues at coordinate 22,755,542 of NC_051233.1, forward strand.
GTCGAGAACTCGAAGCACTACAAGAAGGACCGGAGAATGAGACAGAACAACGACCCAACATACTGTACCAACAGGGGGCAACATCCCTGTGGGACACTTTCAGCACTGTGTTGAGTTAATGTCCTGACAAATAGAAGCTGTTCAGAAGGCAACAGGGGGTGGATTACAATGACACTCCTAACATAACCTAGTGTGGTTTTCATTATAGATGAATTTAGATGAATATTATGCAAGATGCAGATTTCAAACAAACCCAATTTTCATGAGATATTAAATGACATCGAGCATAATTTTGCTAGCAAACTGAATAGCTGAGGTCTGTTTTCACCGGAGCCATGTTCATTGTACCACCACCCAAAGTTTGGTGACAACTAGTTCTTTGTTTGAAATTAAACATTAAAGACTAATCTGGGTCATTTAGACGAAAACAGCATCACGTGTAAATCTTGGTGCCAATATGTGTGACAATGCAGAAGTAACACATTGAATGTCCTTGACGAATGTGATGTCATTAGGTCATTATGTGTTGGCCTGTGCAGAAGTTTAACATTCACTATTCATTATTCACAGCACTTTCAATTTTAATACCTAACAATCCAAATACTCCAGTTGATTTTCTGTATGCAAACCATAGCTTTGTAGCTCCCACAAAACTGTTCCTTTAAGGTTTTGTAGTGTGAACAGCACAAAACCGTTGATAGTATTTGAAACCCAAATGTTTCCCTGCTATCCGGTTAATGATGATCATTCCCAGGGGAAAAAAATATTGTACAAAGCTCAATTATAAAAAAGTTGAAACTTTATGTGAGGCAAAAAAACAGAAAGCAGTGATTTGTAAATGCACTTTGGCCTGTTCCTAAATGAAAACAGTACAGGAAACACAATTTTTAATCTTTTATCTTATAATTTCATTTTTTTTTGTAAATATAAGCTCATTCTGAAACTGATGTCTTCAACAACTTTCCAAAAACACAGGAAGGGATGCTAGAAATGTTGAGAAATGTTACAAATAAACCAACAAATGATGCAATCATGTTTGTGTATGAAAGTGTCATCCAGGAAAGACAGTGTTTAACGGGCCAGGATGGGTCAAGACTCATCCTTTGCCAAAAACTTCATCAACTCAAGTACTGGGTTCCTCTATGAGCAATTGGAAGAAATGTAGCTGTTTCATCCTCTGTGGTGCACAATATCATCAAATGATTCAGGAAATCCAGAGAAATATCTGTGCGTAAAGGGTAAGGCCTGAATGCTGAATGCTCATGACCTTCAAGTCCTCAGACAGAACTGTATTAGTAGGCGTGTCTACTACATCCAGAAGTTAAGACATATTCAGAAACGCTGCCAACTTCTCTGGGCTAGGAATATATATATGCTCCTTTTAGAGATGTCCATGCTTATTTCAACATGACAACAGCAAGCCACATTCTGCATGTGTCTGCACATGTTAAACAGAGAGTGCGGGTGCTAGACTGGCCCGTCTGCAGTCCAGAACTGTCTCCCACTGAAAACATGTGGTGCAATATGAAGCGGAAAGAGCAGCAATGAAGGCAAGCAGAAGACTTTTACAATGAAGGAATGGCAAAAAACATTGCTTTTAAACTGGGTCAGTTACTGTCTTCAGTCCCAAAACAAAAAAGTGCTGTCAAAAAGAAAGGTGATGTTAACACAGGGGAAAACATGCTCCTGTCTCAACTTTTAATTTTTATTTAGTTTTATTGTAGGCATTAAATTTGGAATCTAAAATAGAAGTTAATTTTGATGGAATTCAAGCTTTAGGTTATAAGAAATACATACTTTTTTTTTTTCAAATTTTTAGTTTTCTGAATCATTTGAAAAACAGCAGCCAGAACTTTGAAACTATCACAGTTAGTGGACCAATAGAAATGCTGCAAAATCACTTAAATAAAATCTAGTTAGATTAAATTACTATAGAAATAAAGAAATATTTACCTTCTCCTGAAAAGCTGCCATTTTGGAGATGCTTGTTTAACTTTGGACAGTGATGATACACTTGCCTAGATTCATTGTTTTACGATGATTTGTCAAGAGCAGGGATAAATTGAAATTTTCTAAGCCGCTTCTCCGTCAGGGTCGCAGGGGGTGCTGGAGCCTATCCCAGCAGTCTTCAGGCTAAAGGCAGGATACACCCTGGACAGGTCGCCAGTCCATCGCGGGGCAGACAGACTGACACACACACCTAGGGGCAATGTAACATGTCCAATTGGCCTGACTGCATGTCTGTGGGAGGAAACCGGAGGACCCAGAGGAAACCCACGCAGACACAGGGAGAACATGCAGACTCCACACAGAGAGGTCCCTGGTCACCCAGCCGGGGAACTGAACCCAGGCCCTCTTTGGTGTGAGGCAACAGTGCTACCCACCATGCCACCATGCCGCCCTCCAGAGCCTCAGTGCAGCATAAAGGGCCTGTGTTTACAGACCACACAGTAGTGACTAACATATAGTGTGTTTAGAAAAGGCAATACAATCCTAAATTACAGTACGAAAGACTGCAGCATTAGTCACAAAGCCCAGCGATACAGTACAATAAATACGCATGTCAGGAGAGTGTGAGAGGTAGTATAATATATAAAAATATAAGTGTTGTGAAAGAGTACAGATATGAGGTAAATTGTCGAAATAATATGGAAAGTGAAACATGTAACAGCAGCATAGCATAGTGCAAGTGTTAGGCTGCTTAATACAAGGACATATATATATATATATATATATATATATATATATATATATATATGTATATATATGTATATATATATATATGTATATATATATAAATAATATACCTGCAGGGATACCTAGGGAATGATGTAAATACCCTGTAAAAGCTCCAACAAAGCTCTTTATTTTCAATGTGTGATTTGAAATAATACATGTTGAATTATGTGTGAATTCAGGTAGGATAAGTTAGGAGGATAGTTGTCACAAAATATAAAAATCAGCTTAAGCTAATTATTTGTCTATTATTTATCTATTTATCTGTTATCATTAGATAAGAAAGATAAGGCAGAAGTCACCATATAAACTTTTGCAGTTCATTAATTGATGTCAGTCCGTTATTAGCAGTTCTTGTTAAATGCCTGGGCTTTGTTGTCTTGGATAGCTTATTGGCTGTGGGTTAATATTGACCTCTACTGGTACAAGTAGGTTCTACAGACTATATGCACACTGGTCCAACCACCATTTTAGTTTAAAAACGTGTCAATATCTTGTCTTTTTTATATAGTTATATAACATAGCATATATAAGTGCATACATGACTAATGATTAATATATTAACATTTAATGCTTGAGTGTGGTATATTGTATGTAACTACACACATGTATTTTCAAGCTTATAAGTAGTTTTTTTTCTTTCAGTAAATGTAATTTTTCCAATAAAATTGACCTCATTAGTCTTATGTAAAACTGCAAGCCACAATCTCAAAATAATTAGAAAACAAAATGTAGTGGCAGATGTTTTCAGGCATCTATTTAGACAATGTTGAGTGTTGCTATGGGAGAAAATGCTGTATTTACACTTATTTGCACCATGTGTTTGCTCATGGTTATGAATATATAGCTGCTGTTGGAGCAAAACCTTATATCTTATATCTTGTAATTTTTCAGTTTTTGACATAATTTGAAAAAAAAAACATATACCCATAGTGCTATATATTGTGTGTAAATTCCATGATGATTGGACCAAAAGAAATTACCTAGAATTACTTGGAAAAAAATCTGCTTCCATTGACTTACATTAAAACTAGAGTATGTTTTTACCTTGTCCTGTAAAGTTACAGTTTTGGAGATACAAGGTTTTGATCTGACAACAGCGATAAGCTTCTCTCTTAGTCCATGCTACGTTCATTCACTTTGGAAAGCTATCATATGAGTTACACAGATATGTTCTAAAAATATATGTTTTGCATAAACATGTACTGGCAGAATTCAGCAACTGCCCTCTGACTTCTATGATGTCTTCTAAGTGTGTTTTGTGTCAGCAGGTTTTCTTTTGTTTTTCTTTTTAAAATTGTAAAATGTTTTTTTTTTATATTATTAAATGATTATCCATGGAAATGGATGCTAAAAATGCAAACAGAAAATGGGATGAAAAATGCTGCAGTATCCTTAAATCCTTTAAGGTAAAAGAAATGTTCTGTATAAGAAGTATCATTCATACGCAAAATGTATCATAATTACACTGGTGTATATTGTACACTTAGTGGTCGCCTTATTAGATACACCTGACTTGTCTTTATACTTATTGCATTACTATCTTATCAGATCCTTTTAGCGTACAGACTGTAGTCCATCTGTCTCTCTGCATACATTTGAGCTGCCCTTCAACTTGTTTTTCAATAAACTGGACTTCCACAGGACTGCTACAGAGCAGGTATTTTTTGCTACAGAGCAGGTATTCTCAGCACTGCAGTGACACAGATGTGATGTGATATGTTAGTGTGTGTTGTCCTGGTCGAAGTGATTCAGACCTAGTGGTGCTGCAGGAGTTTTTAAATACTGTGGGGTTATCACCATTAATGAATAGGGTAGAAAGGGGCTAAGAAAGTATGCAGAGAAACAGATGGACTACAGTCTATAATTACAAATTGTCCCTATATGGTAAGTAGACCTGATAAAATTGGTAAAGACTGTAGAAACAAGTTGTAATAAAGTGACATAATAGAGTGACCAGTGAGTGTATAGCAAACAGGAACAGCAAAAATTAGTGATTTCTCCTGTTTTGGCATTTAAGACAAAACAAAAGTACATCAAATAAAGAAAAGACAATAGTTATGTTTGGTGCAGGCAGCCCCAGAACTAGGCCTAAGAACCATCGCTCAGTGTAACTGAATTTTAAAGGAAGGTAAATTCCTTTAATTTCAGTAGCAGTGACGCTCCATGAAAAAACATGTATTTGAGGTGTAATTTGTTTCAAACATTTTGTTTCAAAGTTTTTTTTAAAACTACAAATTATTTTGTTTGTGTAGAACAGGGCTGCCCAAACGTGCGGCTGATGGGCCAAAGCCGGCCTGTGAGGATGTTGGATTTGGTTCACCAGAGAGTTACTCCCTCCCACCAAATAACAGAACAAACATAATTTTAATACTCTATCTATGTATCTGTATGTATATATATATATATATATATATATATATATATATATATATATATATATATATACACACACATACATATATACACATATATATATATATATATATATACACACACACACATATATATATATATATATATATATATATATATATATATATATATATATATATATATATATATATATGTTGTCAGAAAAAAAACTCGTATCTAAACTCTCTTTGATACCTACCTGCCTCACAGTGTTTCGTGTTTTGCACATTCCCCTTCTCAAGGCAAAGTTTGGGCACCCCGGTCTAGGACGACATGTCTGGAGACTACACTACCCAGCATGCAAAGTAGTAGCTTTGCGCGCGCGCGCCCCCTGACGATTGAATTTGCATCAGCGCTCGAGCAGCAGCAGCATCACAGCAGCAGCAGCAGTAACGCATCAGCAGCGTCCAGAAACAGGTGAGGAGGAACAGTCGTTTGGACGATTTATAGCTGTTTTCTGCCTTCATTCGACCGCTCTTCTGTTTGTACACGAAGTGACTTTGTAGAATAGTGTCGTTTCATGTCGATGAAGTGTGCGCTGTTACCGTCGGGACCAACGTAGGTGACGTGGAGCGGCTGTTGACAGTTACTTCGCCGCACTTTTTTTTTTTTCAGCGGACCGTTTGACGCTGTGGCGCGAGGCAGTTAGCAAAGGAGCTAACGCCGGACTGTCAGTATCACTGTCACTTGACTGTCGTCTCGGTGGTGGGAAGAGATGGAGGCTGGTGTTTACTGTGGCGATTTAAGTCTGTAACGGTGTAAACTCGGTATACTGCGGTAAAGTGGGCTCAGTCCAGCGGGTTTCAGTCCAGGTTATTCATAAGTTGTGCTGGAGGGCATCGTCTGTGTTTTTAGACGCTTGGATAGTGGTCCTCTGAGTAGCCACTGCTTTCTTCGGTCCAGTTAGTACCTGTTCCTTGCCAGAATCCTGCTTTTCTTGTCACCATACACCATGTCAATCACATAACGGCTACAGAGTGAAAGACAGGTAGGTTTTATTCAAATAAGACATGGAAGACCCTGTTCTGTTTCCCAGAGTAAGCAATGATAGTAACGTCTTCTTTCGTAAAGGCAGTGCTTCTCCTTAGAACTATGCTTAAATGGTGAAATGGTTCTTCAGATTCATGGAGAATGTATTGTATATGATTCTATATGGAACCTTTGTTGAAATGGTTCTTTTGCAGCACCAAAGGTAGAAGAACAGGGCATGTCTATATTTACAAGCTTGACATGGTCACAATAGCAAAACTCATTTTGATGCTATGTAGAACCATTTTTGCAAATGTTCTACATAGAACCATGTACAACACATTCTCCATTCATCTTAAGAACCATTTCACAATGCAGAGAACCATTTTAACATGAAAGCGTTCTATATAAAACTAAATAGATTTATTGTGTTTACTAAAGAAAACTTAAAGAACCATCTCTTTTAAGTGTTTAGGCATGTGAAGAGTTGCTGCCTTTTCCTTTAATAGGCCTTTAAATGCTTCATTATGAGCCTCATTATAACAGGCCTACCATTCTTACTGGGAAATATAACCACAGCATGTGCTCATAAACAGTCATGTGAGGCTAGAAGTGTTGGAAATTGGCTGAAGAGGCTACTTAAAACTCATTAGCAGGGGTTTAAAGCAGCCTCTCCTTCCCAGAGTCCCATATGTAGCCTTTATAATGATGCAACCTTACACTGCACTTCTGGTTTTGACCATATTGATGAGTTAACAGAGGGAAACCAAGAAACCAGAAAAAGATCTATTAATGAGGTACAAGGGAAAAGAAGATACATGATCCTTGATATCTTTGAACATAGAGGATACTTGATCCTCAGCAGAGTGATTTGTGTCATATTAACAGCAAGTGATTGCAGAAGACTAAACTGAATACTACGTTAAACTAGGCTACATATGATCTTACTGAATTTCACTGTTCTAGTATGATATAATTGCAAGGAAGTCACTGAAGGAGCCGATAGCGTTTGTTGTTAGACATTTTTAGACATATGTGGAGGGACAACCCTATAAAACCCAAAATATAGTTTCTCAGTGTTTGTATTTTCTGTTTTTTCCATTCATGGCCTTACAAAGTAGCTAAAAACATCTCATGTAAGACATGCCTTCTCTGCTGGATTTGTAGATGCTGTTTGTAGGTAATTACACCCTTGACTTGACTAAGGCCAAACTACACAAGAAGTGGAAATAGCAAAGAGTGTTTCTCATGTGTTCAGGGCTGCGAGCTGTGTTCGGAACACACTGTCCTAGATGGAGTAGTCTGAGCCAGAGAGAATAGACTGTGTGTCAGCTTCACTCGGTAGTATAGTAAAAGCACATGCTTTCCAAGGAGACTCTAGAGCTTTCTGCAGTGTTTGAGCAGAGTTTTCACCTGCCGGAGGAAAAGAACCCGTCAAAGAGAGCTAGTGGAATAGACAGTGTTTTTTTTTGGCTTTTTTGTATATTGGTTTAACTCTGTCAGGATTGAGCACATTAGACATTAAATTATTAGATTAAATAAATGTATATACTGTACATATTTAAAGAACTTAATGCCCTCAGCACATGTATTACATAGCACTGTATAGCACTGCACAATATATCATTTCTTAATCATCTGCCTTTGCAATACTGATGTTGGAGAAGTGTGCAGTAATCAAATTAGTCTCTAACCAGTCTCTGGCAATTTCACTGTAGGCTGTGAACTTCCTGATCAGATGTTCTTTGGGTGTTTGGATGAAACACTTTATTTTGACCAGATACATTTTTTGTATTGTATCGGGCCTTTGTGTCATAAATTGCTAGCTAGCTTGTGGTTAGTATGTTAGCTTTGGACTAACATGCTAACTTGTGGCTATAGCATTACATTGGGATAGTATCCATCAGATTCCTAGACAGAGATTTAAGCCTAGTCCTGGATTATATTTTCCTTTCAAATGAGAATCTCCTTGCAGAATACAGTCTAGTCTAGGACTAAGTTAACCACTGTGTAAGGCTGCTTCGTCTCTCAGAGCAGCTTCCATCATAGTGTCATAGTGCTGAATCTGTTTCCCAGTCACATCGTCCCCTTTCCGGTGTAGGGCTCATTACAGAAACAGACTCACACACGCACTCTCTCAAGGGGAGTGGAGTGGCTATAAATAGTCTCTGGCCTCTGGAAAGGAGCAGGCAGGTCCAGCTGTGTGAGAGAAGCAGGGGTGGTCAATTCTCATTGGTAGCAGACGTGTCTGTGTGTGTAGGCGGGGAAAAACAATTCCTCTTAGCTGATTTATACTTCCTCTACGTTCAGAAATGTGTATTTTCTGCATCACTGCCCTATATGATATTCTTTTTCTGTGCTGAAAGACAATGATTAGAATATTTAGACTAGTTTCAGTGTTTGCCTCACTAATTAGAGCACACATGACATAACAGGATTTAAAAATGTATGTAAGTTTTTTTGGTGTCTTGTAAATGTTTAAAAGTTTAAAGTCAATTTAATTCCAGATGTTAAAATTACTAGTCATAAATGTCATGATGCAACTTTAATAGAAATCCCGGTTAATTTCACTTCAGTTTTCATTTCAAGCAGCACTCTGTAAGATATTTTTTGTTAAAACTGAAAAAAGTACCATTACTAAGTCAGGACAAAAAGAATATGCTAAAATATTGTGTCTGTGCACAGCTGCATGTTGCCTTATAAAGACTGCAAAAGTAATTTCAAAGTCAGAGGTGTTACGGTCGGATTACACAGGAATTTTTGAATCACATAATATGACTTTATGTTTTAAAGTCACACAGTCAAAAGAGAAAGTCTGGCTTAATGTTCAGGTCTCAAATGCAAGAAATAACATTATCCTGGTAAAAATATGATGGCAGTAGTAGATCATTCACTTTTTTGCTTGGAAAACGCTCTTTCAATGCACTCACAAACATCAGGTTTGTCTGCTTGTTGCATGCAATTACACATTTCCAACACAGAGGTCTCCATATCCCCAAATGTAACATAGTGCAGCTTTGAAAAGATATTTGGTTTGTTTATGTTGCTGTCTAAAAATGCTTACCAGGGAGCAATTGATGACTGAAGGCAGGAATAAATATACATGCATATAAGCCTTTAATCATGATGATATTTAATTCACTGTTTTTAATATTATGGAAATAACAAAATTCTGCATTGGAAAACATTCAAAGCACATTCACAGTGTCTTTTAGCGGAACCTGCTGTCATTGATTAAAACTAGACATATGGGTGCATCTTTTCAGACTACACTTGGAGGAATGTAGTGGGATACAATGCTGCCCTCCTCACAGCAGAACAGACAAGCACACCACACTATACCAGTAAGAGTCATTAGGCAAAACTCCCAATTCCCAACTTTTATCAAAGCCAGTACAGTAATGTATAATTAAAGTTCCGTAAAATCAGGACGATTCTACCACATAAAATATTAAAAGTCGTATCGAATCTTAATCGGAAAATATGAAACTACTTTTGTTTAATGTATGGCATGGCATATCACAATCAATTTTCAGCAGTACAATCACAACACAATATTTGTCCATATTGTGCACACTACATCCTACATGCACCCCTAACCACAGAGATTGATTATGGAATAAGCAAAAATATGTCAGGAGTGTCTTTATGATTGATGCTCATTTTGATTGAGAAAGCTTCATCTGCATGGTCCATTTACCCTCTTGTTGAGATTGTTGTCTGCCTAAGCTGCTTCAACATGTGTCGTAATTGGGTGCTCCTGCTTCCTTCACTCTGGACCAGTTCGACAGCCACAGAGCCATCTACATGTCCTGTTCACCTTCCTGCTGTGCCAGAAACTTCACCTGCATTCCCCACTGACTGTCCTGATGAGATTTGTGTGCACAAACTCTAATTACAACTTTAATCCTAGACATTCTCTACTTGCCTCACACTTTGCTGAGTTCTGTATTTATAATAACATGTCATCATGATAGTTTTGCCTAATGACAGACTCGTTTCTCATTAATGATTTTATATTCATAAGCCAGTTCTGCATTTTTTATTCATATTGCTCTTGTTGTGTTATTGTTTTGCTATCCACTGTCAACCAGAGTTCCCTTTTTGAGTCATGGTTCCTCTAAAAGTTTCTTCCTCTTGCTCTTAGGGAATTTTTTCTTGCAACTGCCACCACTGGTTTGCTTACTTGGGGCCTGCACCTGGATTTCTCTAAAGCTGTTGGTGAAAATTCCTGTTGTAAAAAGCACTGTACAAATTTGAATTGAAATTATTTGTGTTCCCTCTTTGACACTGGCTGTAGGCTAGTAAATGAAGGTCGCATGATACATATTTATTTCTGTCAGTTATTGATTTGTGTTATAATGACCCCAAGTAAGGCCATATTGCAGTGGGATAGGTGTGAAAAAGGCTGTGCTGTTTGTGCCTTCATGTATTTGTGCCTTCATGTAATGTATTTCATTTAATGAGAAATTTAATTTGTTAATGTGAACACAGATTTGGCTTAATGTGAGATTGTGTTTGTGTGTCTGTTTTGCACTTGGCTTCCATGTGTCCATATATAAAGTGGGGGAGGGGGTTCCTAGGATGTTTATTGGAGTCACCTTCATTTGTCACAGCTTGCATTGCAGTGTTGTTGTCTCCACCAATGGTAGTCTTCCTCTTCAATACACGCCACCAAAATACAACCATATACAGGCTGTACATCCTGCTGCACAGTACTGCATTGCACTGCAGTGTTTATTACGTTACAGATTAATACTAATAGGATACTCTAATACTGTAAGCGCTAGTTTTGCGGTGAAGGCTGAGCTGATGGCATCATGTTTATGTGGCATGTGCACATTTCTCTCATGATGTATAAAACTAGGAGGGTTCATGATGATTACCATTAGGGATGTACAGATATGGGAATTTTGAGCCAATACCATGTCTGAGATTTTACCATGACCATATTTGCAAATTCCAAGACATTTATATTTAAGATATGTAAAAAAGGGGCTACATCTGATTTAGAATTAGCAGGAAATGTAACATTTGTATCTGTACTGTTACAAATACAGTAAAAAGAATAAAATGCTAACATTTTATCATAGTAGCCCAGAATCAAATAAACATTCTGCTCTTTCAGAGTACAGTAAATATTTTGTCAAAATATCAGTGATGTCGCAAAATTCAGTGTGTCAGTTAACAAATGAAATATTGTGCAGCCATGTTTATGATGATGAGCATGTTGCATGATTTTGTTTGTTGGTAAGGCAGGCAGCAGGCTATGGTCTGGGCACATAGAACTGCATTTAGAGAGAGATCCATGTGTCTTTTGGTAATGTGATAGCGGGCTGATAAAACACCCAAGTCCACCCAAACTACATTTGTTTTCCTGTTAAACTGGCCGTTTCCTGGATGTTGTAGTTGAAATGTTGTCCAGCAAACCGCACTTCTGGCACGTGTATCTTGATTCCCGTTATCGGCATGAAGGCTCATCCCATGGGCTTTCTAAACTGACAAGTCCTGCGTTATATGAGGCTGTTGTTGGCCTTATCAAGGTCACGAGAAATAGAATTGCTCACATGTAAACAACTCATGGGCTGAGGTTGATGTTCTGACTAGTTTTGTGAATTTTGTGTTTTTCATTGATTGCTTTTTTATTTTTGTCTCAAGCAATACTGTTTGTCTTCCTAGCAGATAAGCCAAATGTTTCTGTAGGCCATCCTCATTTGCCTTGACATAGGTCTGATTCTTCTGTGCTCTCCCTTTTAGAGCGTTTAGCAGTTACTTTAACACCTTCTTTCCCTTCTCCTCTCTCCTTCTCTGTCTCAGTCTCTCTCTCTCTCTCTCTCTCTCTCTCTCTCTCTCTCTCTCTCTCTCTCTCTCTCTCTCTCTCTCTCTCTCACTCACTCACTCACTCTCTCTCTGGCTCCTGTTTGAGAATAACAGGCCTACGGGCAGATCGGTACCTCATTGCCCAGGAAAGCTCAGCGCCAAAGAGGCATGTCCTGCCTTTGGACGCCCGCTTTAATTGCAGAGATAAGGGCAGGGGAGAGAGGACGTGTTCTGATTTGGCACTCCCTCTCCGTTTGAGCTGAAGGAAACACTGCACCTCTGCTTCATGCCATGCACATTTTCTGCTTTCTCGTCTAGGCTGTGTTGACATCTGCCTGAAGAGAAACGAGAAGCAGCACTAACAGGATTTACTTTGGTGCCTCAGGGGAGCACGCTCAAAGGTATCTTAACCTTTCTTACTACTTAGGTAACTTGAATATGTTAAGTTATCTTTTACTGAATAAATACTTTAAATTGACTTTACTGATCTTACTGAACAGAACTGACCTCTACTGAACAAAATATATAGTCTGTGCTAAGAAAATCTTGTGTATTAAAGATTGCTTTGTGTAAGTAAATGTAAGTGAATGTAAAAAGATTTTATTTTAAGTAATTGTGGACTATTTTGATTAGTCCAATTGAATATTCACAGAATATAAAGATTTCTGACATTTTCAAATGATGTAAATAAGTGAAATAAATAAATGCATTGTTGCAAAAGTTTATTGTTGGTCAGCTGCCAATGCCCAAATCATATTCATATTGCCTTAAAAAATCAAGTCTGATAGATCAGCACCTTTTCTCTAAGAAGTTTGATGACCCATGTTATCCAAATTTTATTCTGTCCTATTTAAGTTCAGAAAGTTTCCCTTTGGCAAACTTTGGCAGATGAAACTATGTTTTCAGTGTCTCTGACAGCTTGTGATGGATTGTTCTTTCATTCCTCTGACTCGGCCAGTGTCTCTGGTTCACCCCAGTTCTGCCGTTGCCAAGTGGCTCACCCTGTAGAAGATTAGAAACCTGGGCAAGCCTCTGCTTTTAATTTACGTCAGAAGAATAAGGCAGATGCTTAGAGGTCATCTATCTTGTTGCAAGGCATTTTAGAAACAGAACCAGTTAGGCCGTATGCAGCGTCAGGTAATATGCAGCAGAGGTGATGTAAAGAGCATTTCTAGTGCATGTTTGTTGTATGTCCAGGGTACAGAAGGGCTTTCTGATGATTTCTGATAATTCATAAGTTCATCACTATTCCTGGGATAGAGACCTGTAGTTCAGTGCACGTCTGTATTTTTGGCAGGTCTAGACCTAGGACAGAGGAATGTGCACAGGAAATGGACTGCATACTTGCTGTGCAAATCACACTCAGTCTGGCTAACTGCATGGAATTCCATCCATACAAATGCCATTTAGGCCTAGCCCTCAAGTACGGTTGGCAAATAGCAGGCTGTAGGTTCTCATCAGGACAGAAATGAAATACATATAGTTTGCTTATGCTTTGTTGAGCTACAAACTGAAATTGGCCTAACCAGAGGTTTTCTCTCATGGCCATGAGACTGTAGAGACTATAGTAAAGACACAGCATTGTTTGACATTGTTCTAGGAGGGCAGCTCTACCTATTCAGGGTGAACAGGGTAAACAAGTTGGTAGATTAATATCTGACGTGGTCGGACATGGTGTGTAGGTGTGTATGTTTACAATATCTCAGAATCAGGGTGATCTGACTGATGGTAGAGCAGCACACAAGAACATCAGATATGTCTCATTCTGCAACACTGAACTTTATTACCTGCAAGGAGAAGCCAAATACATAAAACTCAAATACAGAGGAACAAAAATCCCTAACATAATGTGCCATAAAAATAATAAATCATTTTGAATGAACTTCTAAATGTAATAAATCAAAAATAGTCGAAACAATAAATGTGATTCACACTATCACACCAAACACAGCGTTAACTTCTGATCTTGACCTGAAAGTCTTGGCCCATAGATAAAAGAATACAATGATTTAGGAGATGCTGCCTCAATTTACAGTGTCTTAATCTAAGAGCATCTGTCATCAGCAATTCTGTATCTAGAAATAATTTTGAGTAAAATATCAAATCTATCAATATTTAATTTGTTCATTTTTTACTTTTTGTGTGTCTGTGCACTTACTATCCTTTCAGTTATAAAACCAGTGAGTTACAACTCTGTCCTCTGAACAAAACGTGTTCCCAAAGGTCACTGACATTATGTTACCAATCAAAGATTCAAACAAGCAACTACACAAACTCACCTGAGCTGCCTTCGAATGTCTCTCATATGTATATGGCTAAAATAAAATGGCTAAAAGAGAAATATCTAAGAAGGTTAGATAGAAGACAAAACATCTGCACAAGAAAAGGGAAAGTCATAGGAAAATAAGTGGAAGAACAGGAGTATTTAAAACTAGAGTTAAAAAATGGGACTCAAAACAACAACAACAAAACCTTGTAGACCACCAAAACTGTCCCCATCAGATAAATAGTTCTTAAAGCTTTTATCTTAGAGAGAGAAGAAAATCAAGCTCAACTCTTGCTTCTAATCTGAAAAATCTGTCCATCCTTCCACTGTGAGAAGACAACTCAACACTATGAGTATGAAAGGATGTGTAGCTGTCAAGAAACCATTACAGAAAAAAGGAAATAGACAAAAAAGTAAAATACTGGACACCTGAGATATTTAATGGACTGATCAGTCTAAACCTGTCAAATTACCTGTATTGTGAGAAGCAGAAGAAACTTCTAAGACTAAACTTTGGAGGTGTGGAATAATAGCCCTTCAGATTTGTTTCAAAAACTGCACGTAGGTCTCCTGAAAAGAATGGAAGCTGTAATACATGAAAGAAAACTGAATAATAGTGTTTAATGGTCTGAACATGAAATAAATGAAGGGGGTAGCCTCTGAGTTTTGCACAGTACAGAATATGCTGGTTAATCTGTAAATTTTCTGTTTAAAATTAGAAAATTTGTATATAAATATGCAAGTCGATCTCAGTCAGTAGGAGAAAAAAATAGCCTCTTAAGAAGTATTATCTCATAGTTCATTGATTTGTATGACTAGACTAAAGTGCGTGTGGTATAACAAGCAACTGTGACAGAATTTGGAGCAGCTCTTTGATTTACAGTGAGGTTAGATCAGGTCACAGAATTAGTCTTTACTGTGGCACTGATGGGAGCTTGTTGCTGCAGTGTTTAGTCATTGAGAACACTGACCCCACTCATACAGGAAGCCCTGCTCCGTTGGGACCACGCTGCTCTGAGAGAGATGAAACGCTCTGTAAAATATACATGAGGCTACTCTTTGGCTTCAGCATGCTGAATGCGAGAGTGACTTTGTTTCTGTGGTGTAGGAGTTCATATCACAAAAGTGTCAGCTCTCTCATTTCCTAAATGACACTGCTGTACAAAAGCAAAGTAGTCTTGGATGCTGAGAGATGAAAATTAGGCCTTCCTTGGGAAATCTCTGTTGAGTCAGTATTTTCATCTCTTCCTTTTTGCATTTTATGTGCGATCTCTTCTTTTGATCACAAAAGTGCTGATGGAGGCGTAAGCAGTGTTTCATCTTTAGGCTGTTTTGTATTCTCTGTCTGACATGGCCATTTGAAGTGCTGAGCTTTGAATTTGAAATAAAAAAATAATTGAACTCCCTCAAAAAACCAAAGTTTTTAAAGTTTGGCCAAGAATGTAAGGGGCCTAGGCTACTGTACGATTTGCTTCAGTATCTGGCAGTACCAATGTGATCGATTAATTTGTTGTGTTGATGTAGCAGTTTCTAGCCTGCCTTGGAGAGTGCTTTGAGAGCAGGACTTAACAATTAATCATACTTTAGTCAATATTTAATTTTGTCCTTTGTAGTAGATTAATCATGGAAGACTTTAATATATTCTGTTTAATAGTATAATGGGTATATCAGGGATGCATGGTTGTGCAGTGGGTAGTGCTGTCGCCTCACAGCACGAGGGGCCTGGGTTCGATTCCGGCTGGGTGACCAGGGTCCTATCTGTGTGGAGTTTGCATGTTCTCCCTGTGTCTGCGTGGGTTTCCTCAGTCCCAAGACATGCAGCCAGGCTAATTGGACAAAAAATGCAAAATTGCCCCTAGGTGTGGGTGTGAATGTATATGTCTGTCTGTCTTCACACAGGCTGGTTGTTGTATTTGATGGAATGCTCTGTGTTCCAATGATGGAACATAGCTACTACTAGAACAGTGATATCAGTGTTTATGCACTGGCACCTGGAACAGTTAACTGAGTACTTAAGATACAATTTATATCAGATTTGGACTTTTTATACCATGAATTCTGGGCCTCAGCCTGTTTCACCAAAGACAAGCCCTTTTTAAGGAATGAATTTTATATTGTCTTAGCCCTAGTTTGAGTCCACCCTAAGTTCCATTGGATTCACAGTCTCCAGGAGATCAGAAGGGTTCTAGGAGAGTTGCCACCATAGGGGGAGAGAGCGGGTGGAGGCAGAAGACATCCTGTTCAGCTTCATGATTCCAGCCTTCATGACTTAGTACTTTACACCCCAGCAAATTGACAAACGCACACACGTGTACACACACACACACACACACACAGAGCAATCCCAGGTGCAGCACAGATGGTGAAGCCATGCTGACGTGGAAGACCGTTCGCGAATGAGTTTACACACCACTCACGAGTGTCTTGTCAATGTTTGTTCAATTCAAGTGCTAGAACCACATAATAAAGCTGTCCAGTGCTCTCCTCAGTGGAAGGGTGTGTTTGCAGTTTGTTTGGAAGAGATGCTGTGACTTGTGTTTGTCATTCACTGCACTTTAGTCAGTATTAGGTTATCTTGAGATTCATTTCAGGTGTCAGGGCCCAACCAATATCCGCTGGCTGTTAATATCAACTGATATTGAGGTGCCACTCATTTAGTAGTGTGGTCACAAATGCAGATGATAAATGTCTGAAATGTTTGTTTTGGCTTGTTTTGTATTGTGGCAAACACATTTCTGTTGTGATCTGCTCACTTCTGAGAACCTAAGCCCCTAAAATGCCTGGCTTATTACATCCTAAGTAGGAACTGACTAAGTATAATGCCTTGCAAAAGTATTCAGCTCTTCTTCATCAGAATTGTTTGAATTACAAATTAGCACATTTTGTGCTGTCATATTTTATTTTAAAAGACTGGCACTCACAATATATTAATTTAAAGTAATGGTTTATGTAAGAAAATATTTTTATACTTATGCTGTTTGCATAAGCATTCAGCCCTTGTGCTGGGGTAAAAGAAGCTAAGTGGCTGAGATCGTAGGAAGGTGCACCAGTCAATGATATCAAGAGTTCTGCATACAAAGGCTAGCTGTATGGGAGGGTTGCTAGAAAGAAGCCATTACTGAAGAAAAACTACATCAAAGGATGTCTGGAATTTGCCAGAAAGCACCAAAGAGGCCCAACTAAAATGTGGTCTTATGAGACAAAAACGTTTTAACCAGCTTTTTAACCAGAATTTAAGAATACTGTAGATGGAGCACAACATTCCTCAGCAAACACCGTTCTAACAGTGAAGTATGGGGGTGGCAGCATCCTGTTACGGGGATGGTTTTCCTCAGCAGATATTAGGCATATTGTGAAAACTTAAAGGATAGATTGATGGTGTAAAATACAGGGAGATAATGCAAGAAGTTGTACATCAAGCAAGAATGGGAAAGAATTCCACCTACAAAGCTTCAATAGTTTGTGTCCTCAGTTCCCAAACGCTTATTGAGTGTTGTTAAAAGGAAAGGTGATGTAACACAGTGGTAAACATGCCCCTGTCCCAACTTCTTTGGAACGTGTTGCAGGCATCAAATTCAAAATGAGTGAATATTTGCAAAAAACAATAAAGTTTATCCGTTTGATCATTAAATATCTTGTCTTTGTAGTGTATTCAATTGAATATAGATTGAAAAGGATTTGCAGATCATCGTATTCTGTTTTTATTTATGTTTTACACAATGTCCCAACTCCATTGGAATTAGGGTTGTAATTTATATACCACATTTTTTCTTCTACATTTTTATATACATTCTTCTTTTAGTTTCCTCATTCAGTTAATACGATTAAAAAGTAACTTTCCTGGGAGCATAAGTTGTTACCACATCATGGAATACAATTAAGCTGTTTTTAGAAATCCAATGTCAGTCAGGCACACCCTTTTGTATGCTACTCAAACATGAGGATCAGTGGCTTTCTGAAAAAGTTTTATCTTAAATTCTTTGCCCAGCATTGTTCCTTAATATATTCAGAGTTACTTCAGAGTGTTCAAGTAGTGAATGTTCAGTGTTCATATAGTGGAACCTATTGTAGAACACTTTGTAGAAAGCTTTCTTGTGGTTCAGAATGACGGCAAAGCACTGTTGTCTGTGCTGTGGAAGTTGTCTGTTTTGCCACTAGACCTTCACTGGCCTGGTGGTTTTGTGGTAATGTCAAATAACCACTACACCATAAAGTGCCTTTTGTGGAATGGTGGTTAGAAGAAAGGTAACCAAGTACAGCAACAAAATTCCCTTATGGAGGGGCTAATTATGGGATGTCGATTTAAAGTTTAATTGTGGTTGAATGTTAAAGTAGTGTGTTTCAGTAACAGGACCTTCCTCCGTAGTCCTGATGACTTTTTTCCTGAGTGTGAGCCATCCACCCCCTCTGGGCTCAAAGCCACAGCTGGTGCATAGAAAAAGAGGGACAGCTCTCAGCTTGGCTGGTGAGGACCTAATGTGTTTGTCTTTCAGAGCATTGGCCATGTCAGAGTGCGGAATTCAAAGAGAGCCTATTGTTCATCTGTCATGTGAGATCCAACCATTCTTGGGACAAGAGCCATAGCTGGAAAATGGTTGGAAAATCAGGATCGATTTACAGCAGGCTAGTTCAGTGTGTCTGTTTTGTTCAAGTATGTGTTGGTAAGGAATGTATTTTGTGGTCCAAGACGGTTGTGTGAGGGCGGATAGTGTCCAAGATCAGTCACTCTGGTCTTGAAGCATTCGTCTTTGTGCGTTCTTTTTCATGGAATGGATCACAATAGGATTCCATTGTTTGTAGGCTGATGGCATTCAGACAGCCTTTTGAAAATAATGAGTCATGTGCTGCAGAGAATAGAGCGTAATTCTCCATTCTCCCACTCTGGAATCATAGTAGTCCTATCATTTGTGTCTAAACTTTGATGTCCCACTCAGTGCAACACATTAAAGATATTATGATATTATCAGTGGACAGTTGTTATTTGAAAATGCTATTTGAATAGTGCATTTAATAAAAACAAAGCTATAGTCCCAAAGTCCCATGTTCCTGCCTTTCTAGTGTTTTTTGTGTGTGACCCAGTTAAGCTGAGAAACAACGGTCGAAATATGTTTCAGAAAATGCTCTCCAAAGACGAATCAAATTAGTCCTAGTAGAGTTCAGCTGATATGAGACTTTTGTGGCTGAAACTCATTTTAATCCAGATCAGCTTTATTCCAGCTGTTGTTGAATCTCTAGTATTAAATTCAATATACAGTGTACAAATAATTTACAGACAATACTCAATATACAATATAGACACTATGCACAGTATACAAGCAATATGCAGACTATGTATAGGCATGTGATATATAGACAATGTACATATAATTTAGACAATACACAATATACTAGCATAATGCAGATTATATAGGGGCAAGCAGTATACATAATGTGTGTGGTAGTACAAGAAACAATTATCTACATCATGCCTAAGAATGAAATTTTGGTGCACAATGGAAAGAGTCTGAAGCAGGGTGTAATAACTACAGAAAAAAACAGGAGTAGCTATGGCCCAACAGATGCTGTTAGAGATCAGCTATTTATGAGGATGGTGGCATGAGGAAAGAAACTGCTCCCGTGTCAGGTAGACTTAGTGTATAAGGTTCTGTAGCCCTTGCCAGAGGGAGGAAAATATGTTGTGTCCAGGGTGCAAGGAATCTTTAATGATTTTACCTGCCTGTTTTCTGGGTCTTGAAGAGTACATGTCCTAGAGGGTGGGCAGGGGAGCATCAATGATTTTTTCAGCTGACTTTATTGTTTATTGCAGTCTG
Organism: Pygocentrus nattereri; assembly: GCF_015220715.1. Classification (NCBI taxonomy): domain Eukaryota; kingdom Metazoa; phylum Chordata; class Actinopteri; order Characiformes; family Serrasalmidae; genus Pygocentrus; species Pygocentrus nattereri. The sequence goes on from NC_051233.1 coordinate 22,775,558, forward strand.
CTCATATCCTCTTTTGTAGCTGCTCTGAAATAGACCATGCTGGATGTGCACAAGACAGATTTGATGACTATGGTGTAGACTTTGCTCAACAGTTCCTGTGCTGGGCAGAACATTCTCATCTGCTGCAGAAAGTACATCCCCTACTTTTTTGAGGACGGAGTTGATGTTGGTTTCCCACTTCAGATCTTGGGAAATGGTAGTAGAAACTTGAAGGTCTCCATGGTTTACACAGGGCTGTTGGATATTGTGAGGGGAAGCAGTGCTGAGGCGTGTCCACAGTCATCGCCACAGTCTTAAGTGTGCTCAGCTCCAAGTTGTTCTGACTGCACCAGAACACCAGCTGGTCAACCTGTTAAAATCCCCAAGTATTAAAAAGAGTGAGCCTGTAAACTTTTGTTCCAGGCCTTGTGTCCTTCACTCTGTTTGGGATGGGATGTAGGAGAAAGGATGAAGGAGAAAACTCATGCAGTGAATTAAATGGCTTGCAGTTTATGAACAATATCTCAAAGTTTAGGCTGCAGTATTCATTTGACACTGTGACATCTTTACACCAACCTTTGTTAATGTAGAAGCACATTCAGCCGCCTTTTGCTTTCCTTGACAGCTCCGTCATGCAATCCACTCAGTGTAGATGAAAGCCCAGCAGATGTAATTTGCTTTCAGGGATGGATTCATTGAGCGAGGAAGAGAGCAGGCAAAGTTCTTGTTCATCCTTTTGAGGAGAAGCAAGTCATCCATTTATTGGCCAAGGAGCGGAGATTCACCAGATGAATTGATGGTATCCCCGCTGTCAGAGCTTCCTCACCCATGTCAGGGTGTCCCCCCCCATCTGTGTCTCCCCCATGTCTTTCAGTGAGCTGGTGTGCCTCCTACAGGGATCTCCCGAAAAAATTCCTGGTTTTGTGAAAACAGGTGAACTATAGAATAGTATCTAGATCATCTATTCAGTTTTTTAACTGTCTTATGTTAAGTAGTTCGTCCCTGATGTAAATAATCGATTTTGAACAAAATCACCCTCTTGCCTCAATATGTTTAAGGAGCTAGAAAATTATCTTGGTAAATTATTATCAATTCAATCAATTATTATGGACAAATATTAAACACACTGCAGTAGTTATAGTTGAACAGGGTCCAGTTTCCCAAATACATTTTAGTGTTAAGATCATCTTAACTGGTAAAGAGAGAGTATTCAGCATGATTCTCACTCTACCACTTAAGAATCATCCTTATGATAAAACACTTTCGGGAAACCCAATCCAGTTCTTTAACTGCTGATAAGATTATCCGTCATTGCGTGACTGATACTCAAATAAACAGGAAAAGCTTGCAGTGTCTTAAATAATATATTTTAGCATAGGGTTGTGTTATGTTGTTCTCATACTAAAAGTTAAATATGGATGCATGTTTTTGTTACATTAAGTTTGCTTGTATTTTGTGTTCTAGTTTAACTGTAAAGCCTGTTTTGTTGTAATAGAGCAGGTCATGCCTGTCAGCCTAAACTTATTTTTGAAATCTGCATTATTAAATAGCGAAGAGATAAAAGTAATTTAGTGTTCTCATGTGAAAATGCTCCATTCTAGAGAAACTTAGTGATTCAGAATTTTTCACAGTGGTAGTGATAAGTACTAGGCTTGGGCAATAGGACAATGTAACTGGATTTCGTCAATGACAAGTAACCTGTTGGGGATGTGTAAAAGGTGATAATCACTGTTTTAGTGAAAAGAACTGAGAGAGAATTAGAGAGGACTAAATTACAACTAAGTAGCTTGCAAAATATGTTAGGAAAATGGGATTCAAGTTTAAAAAAGTGTGTGGGCTCATGCACCAGTTGTCAGTGTCTAAGAGAGACGGAAAGGTTTGTTTTTTGTTTAGAAACTACATGTGTTGTTTCTCTCTGCCACGAACTGTAGTGCTAGCTTTGCCACATGTATTCCTCTTCATGTACTTTCCAAAAACGGAATAGAAAATAAATGCTGACATGCTTTGAAATTTCAGTTTGTTTCAAAGTGACTTGCTGCAGTAAAAAATGAGCTAAAATGACTGGAAGTTAGAGGTGGTCAGCTAAGTTAACTCTAACCTGGAGGGAAGGTTCCTCTGATCTGCTTCTATGGCTGGTGTTTTCAGAAAAAGGTAATAAATAAAGTTTAATTAAGTTTAGTGGATTTTTAAAACTAGAACATATGGAGCAAATTATTTTTAGATATTGCCCAGGCCTAATAGGTATCAGATACCTGAAGAGTTGTTTCTTAAAAAATCATCACAGTACAATATTCCATGAAATGGAATAACATGTTTTAAATTCATTCATGGTGGAGAGGTACACGCAGGACGTTACCTCTCCCAAAAAACTCTCTGAAAACCACTCTGAATAACTTTGTTTGCATCTCAATGACTAAATTATGCAGAAATAGTGATAATTTTAACAAGGTTCTATAAAGTGAATAATTTTCTGTCAGAGGTTCCTGACAATACAATTACAATACAAAACAAGCCAGTCAGTATTGTGTTTGTGAGATTTTTGCTGATACTAATAAAAATGTCGGACTTCTATATCTGCTGATGTTCCTAGCCAGTTTCTTTATTTTCAGTTGACACTTGAAATTAAATAAGAAAAGCCCATAATCCACTTGAAAGATGTAGATAAAATCAATAACTAAATGAATAGAGACCGTCCACTTCCTCAGCACTAAAATACTCCAGTCTCTAGTTCATCAGCTTGCTCTCTCATGTTTCCATCATGCAACAGGTGGCTGTATCAGAAGGGCTTCGTTCACTGCCTTTAGGCCTGCTGCAACACTCTGCATTATTTAAACTGTTGCACTCTGTTCTATTGCTTCAGAGTGTGACTGTAGATCCTCTCTGCTCACCCAGTCCTTTCAACATGACTGCATGTTGTCACTGTATAAGATATATTACTGAAATTATCCACTTTGTATTTAGTGCAGGAGCTAAATAAATTAAAGCTTAATAAATTAAAGATTAAAGCTTTATTGCAGTTCATAGATGGTCATCCACTGCTGGTACACATCACATTTCTGCAACACATAGACCTCTAAAGTCATGTGTCATTCTTTAAGTTGGAATCATATCCATGTTAGGAACTCCAGCACTTAGCTGGTTTTCTCTATAATAATATTGACTGGAGTTTTTGCGTATTTTTGGGTATTTGTCCTGTTTGTCCTCTTTTGTCCCACATTTTTCATTGGATATTCTGAATTAAGGTTGTGTAGAAGTCACAATATAAATAAAGCTACACGCTACAAGCAAGCTAACCCTCTTGTACATTAAAAATGTGTCATAGTAAAGTAAGACTACTGGTAAACACTTAAGCAATAGAACACTAGAGGTAGTGTGTTATTGTGAAATAACATCACAGCTGTGATTTCATGCTGTAGATCATCACAGGCATGGTGTTATTTGTGATGACACACAACATCGAATGATCTATGGTTTATCTACTTTTATACAATTGTTAAATAAATAAAGTAAGAAATCAACAAATTGGGCTGTGAACATGTCATTTAATATGTTTTATTATTTGCAGTTCCTTGCGCCAAATTATAGTTCCTTAACAAGCAACTTGTTGCTACGTCACAGTACTGAGCTCCGCTCACTCACTGCACAGTCAGCAGTTCGTTCTCCAGATCCTCATGCTAAATTCCCAAATTGTCATCACTGCTGAGCAGCTTTTTTGTTTTTTATTGCAGCAGTTTTATGGCTCAGTGCGATTTGGTCAGACTCTGAAGATGAGACTACACATGTAGCGAATGGTATTCAGTTAATTTCTGACTAATTCCAGGTTGTTTAGGTTTTCTTCTGTCACAGCTGCTGACTGAAAAGCTTGCTCAGGTGTAATGGCAGTTTGGAAATTTAGTATAGTCTCATCTTCAGAGTCTAACCAAATCGGCTGTTGGTCAAATGTAATCTTATAAAGTATCCATTTTCTGTTTGTGCGCAAAGGGAGAAGTACAAACTCGTCAAAGTCGTTGATTAGCAACGGTGTCTCAGTTGAGTGATACAATGTTTTTGAAAAAAACATGATGTTATGGCGAAATAACAACACGGTTAGAACGCCTCTCAACAATCAGCTTGCATGGCTAGAACTGGCTGTTGTATAATATTATATACCAACACCATCTACTCAAACTAGGCTACTACTATCGAAATGGTATTTGGGTATTTGGGTAACTCACCATTACATATGTTTTTCTTGTTTTTCTTGAGACTATTGTAACTGAAGCTTTAGCATTACCCGAAAAAACAGTCACTATGATTTCCTGGTTAGTTGTAGTGGCCTTCAGGTCAGGTGATAATGTGCAGGCTCCTGAAAATACTATGTTTAACAATTATGACATTTTGGCACAAACGTGTAGCAGATCAGAAATTTCAAAATGTGTGAGGTAAAATAATGGATTATATGTTGTTAAGGACAGTACTAATAGTTACTAAAAAACCCTTTGCCCACCGCATGATAATGAGATTATAAAAATGATAAAAATACATGCATAGACCAGTTGACTAATATTAATTATTCTAATCTTTACACCTTGTAATGATTAACTAAGCCTCTGTTGGATCGTCTATCCAGTTTTATATGTATATAAGCATGCTATTCCATTTTTCCCCCGCATATGTAAGTCCTTATTAGACTAAGGGCTGCCCTGCTTCTGTCTAGCAAAAGTTAATGGTCTGTTCCCAATTTCATACTTAGTATGCAGACTTGAGAAGGAGGCATGTTTGAAATCTGTTGTGTGTGGAACAGGATGTGGCTCATAAAGAGTGGCTCATTTAAATCTCACTCATTAGCGAGGGCTGGAATAACAGCCGTCAGGGCGTGGTCGGACCAACTTCCCACTTTGCTTTCGGCCACAAGCTGTTTTCAAGTGTGAGAAACCAAAAACTGCAGTTTTAAAACTCCTTTTCTTAAACATTCTGTCTCTCTTCCCTTTGTCCGCAGCCTTACCATTGACAATAGCATGGCATTGATTATGAGAAGGTGGAGCATTAGTTACTTTGTGCCATCACCACTTTTTCCTACATAAGCTTTCCTACATACACAAAGATCATCTGGTGGGTTCAAGGATGGTTACACGGAATGAAATACACTCATCCATCCAAGTATAGTTTCCCAAAACAGCATCTGGGTTCTCACAGATCAGAAATATGAGGAAGTTGAACACCAGTAAAGTTCAATGAATTAATGATGTTAAGTGAAGATGACAGGCTGAAATGTTTGCTTGAACATAGTGGTGGTTTTGTAGGGTCTAAACATCAACCACAGATAGACATGATCCACTGGTAATTTGAATGACAGACCGCGAGTTTGGAGAAAGCTAAGGCAAGTCAAGTCAAGCACCTACAGGTGAATGAAGTTATTGAGTCTGTATTGGTAATTAGGGGTGTAAATCTCTGACATGAGAATAGGAAAGAACGCACTGCATCATAAAATCCCAAATTTTATCAGAGCTCTATGTGACTAATTTGTTTACACTTTAGAATTAATTAAGAAGAATACACTGATAATAGAAAAGAGCTGTTAACATGGTAGCAGAAAAAATAAAAACAAAATGTCAAGAGTTTTCTGTTATGTTGAATATTTTAGAATTTAAATAATGAATACATCCTTTATTAACTATACTATAAAACGTGGATAGGTGATCCCATAGAAATTTAGTTTATCATTATAAAATGTATAGATTAGAATAGATAATCTTAACCCAGTGGCATGTGCAACATTTTTGAGAGAATCATAAAACATGATGTGGAAACAAGCTTTCACTAACAGGTAACTTAATTGTGTTGTTTTGGACAGTACAGATTTTTACCCTTCAATTCAATTTCTCCAATTTCTTAGACAAAGACAGCTGGACTTTAGCTCAATAGTCGGGTTTTTCAGCATCTCAGCACCTGTGAGATGGCAACAAAACATATTTGGAGTTATGCTGAAACCAGCCACATGCTTGATGAAAAAAAGAATTGTAATATTTTTTATCTTCTGGATGATGTACAGATTTTCCAATAGTGACTTGATGTTACAAAACAAAGCTGCAGCATGACATTTGAGTTTTATGAGTTTTGTGATATGTTTATGTCATATCTTATTCTATGAGTTTACTGGCTGTTTGCAAAGTAGAAATATGATTTCTGTCTGACTCTTGTAGACCCAGAGGTTTCCCATTATCTGATTAAGTGTATGTAAATGCATTGGGCGAATTACTGACAAAATTGGATTTTCTGTAGTTATCAGATTATTAAATGCATGTAAATGTACTCAGTGTTATGATAACTAGTGATAGGATCTTGATAGGGTCTTATTTGATAGGGTCTAATTTTCATATTGCTGTTCTCCATCTTCATGTGCTAACTTTGTCCAGATGTATAGGCTTTGCATTTGAAGTTGTGTTATAGTGTAGTTACAGTGTATAGATATAGTGTTGTAAAAGTGCAGCATGCAGGGTTAAGGGAGGGAGGTGGGGTGTTTGGAAAGTGGGGGCCTGCATCATTTTGAATATTAATAAATCTTCACATTCTTATTAAGCATAAAATGTATGGATGCTCCTATATGTCATTTTTAGTTTTAAATTTAATGGTGCTTTAAGGGCCATGCTTCGTCTGAACTGTTGGAGGAATAGTCAGGAAAAGGAAGGATTTTATAGAATTTTTTTTATTTCCCTTTTGGCCTAACCCTGTAGTTTTTCTCTGAGAAGTTGCTCTGCCACCAGGCGTCTTGCTTCCGTGTCTTGCTCATGGTGAGGGGTAGGCACAGCATGCAGCCGTAGCTTGTGGCTTCTTTGAGTGCTGTGTTATGAAAGTGCCTCTTCTAAGCTTAGCTTGGCAAGTTGAGGGTGTTCACAGAGAGGAGACATTTCCAGTAAGTTTTTTCTCTCTTTTAGTTGACTGTACGTTCAGTTTTAAACATATCAGCTATAACTGGAGAACTCCTGTATGACTGTTTTTGTGAATCTGACTGAGCATAGTCTGTATTCTGTTTGAGTGAGACAACGTACCTCAAGTTCCTTGTCTTTAGTTTCACATCCTTTGGTTATCATCTGAACAATACTTGCAGTTCCCTTCAGCAAATAATGATCCTGGTAGTAGCCGTTTATGACAGTTATACATCTTTCATTTTACTACATCCACAGAAAGCAAATATAATAGCATATCCCCATATGTATTTTTGTATGTTTTGAAAAGTGAACTCAGGCTTAGAGAGGATGTCGTGAAGCAGTGCGATATTCAAACCCAGCAGCCTTTCAGCCCTTGTCAATATGCTTGGTCTTTTTCTGTGTAGTGCTGAGCAGACTTAGAAACTGAGAGCTGTGTTAGTCATGACTGACTTCCTCCCTCTCTTCCTTAAAAACACTAACAGGAAGTTGACAGCTAGTTATTAAGCATTGCCTCATCCTTACCCTATTAGGAGTCAGAGGAGACTTATTTTTGCTCTTTTGATCTGGTTTGAACCAAAGTCTGTCAAGGCTCAGCTGCTGTATCTACATTTCAGTTATGGTAAGATTTTCTTATACGTTACAATACAGTATTCAATTTATAATTATGGCAAGTACTTAGGCCAATCTGTATTCACACTTCAACCCAAATTTGGCTATAGGGATGATATGTCATTGTTTAGATAAATTGTGTTTAATGTTTTGCATTTCTGAGTATATTGTGGATATTGTCAGTACTCTGAGCACACTGAACAGCTGCTAGTATTACGAAAAAAGACCAATAATAAGGAGCCTTTAAACCACAAGAACGGTGCATAGTAACAAGTAGCTGATTGAATGTTAGCCCATTGTTATCTTCTTTTATTCATTTGTTTATATTCATAAAAATGTTGATTTAAAATACTCTTTTAAAAACAGGTGTTACTGTTTTACTTGTGCATTTTGTTTGTTCCAACTTGTTTACAAACCTCAGAAAAATTTTGTCTTCACGGATCTTGATATGTTTTTGCCATTTGTAAGTTTGTGCAGCTGCCTGAATCTGCACTAAGTGCCAGGCTGCTTTGACTGTAAGCTTCATCCTGTTTTGCAAAGAATGTCTACTGCCATATGCAGGGACTGGAAAAGGATTGTCATGGAAAGGTTTGCCTTTATATGTCATTGTCTGTGTGCTGCAGCCTTTATGTGATCTATGCAGATTCAGATACTGCACCTCAGATTTTGCCTAGCTACAGTGATATATTTTTACTAACAAAAAGACTTTGAAGTAGTGTTAGTAATATTTTATAATCGTAAAAATGTATTAGAATTAGTAACCCTTTCTCTGCTGCTGTTCCATTGACACAAGAACAAAGATCATTGGGACATGCTTTTGTTCACTACACTGCTTTTCTGTGTCATCTGCTTCTATTTACAGATGAACAGATGAAGTAGATAATGCTGATTATCCGTTAACAGTGGCACCTGTCAAGGTCTGGGATATATTACACAGTAAACTTGTCAGTTCTTGTAGTCGACATGTTGGATGCAGGAGAAATGGACATAGATAGATAGACAGACAGACAGACAGACAGACAGACAGACAGACAAACAGATACTTTTTTGATCCCAAAGGAAATTTAGCATGTAACATGTATGAAGAACTGAGCGAATTTGACAAGGCCTAAATCATGATGGGCAGAAGACTTGAGGGGTGCTCTTGCTTAGCAGTAGAGTACCTAATGACAGTGTTAAGAGGAGGGATGAATCCAGAACCGTTGACAGGGTATTGGGCACCCTAGACTCATCAATGCATGAGGGCATCAAAGTCTGTACTGTCTGGGCTGAACTGACAGAACTTTGTAAGGATGGTTATTCGAGGAATGTGGCTGTTGAGCTAAGCTGATTGAACATGCAGTTTCAGCTGAGTTGCAGAGATTTATTAGGGGCAAGTCCAATATCAGAGTCTAGACAGTCCAGGGTCAGTGAGCCAACACGGAGAGAACGATGGGCAGAGGTGACAACAAGGAACAGAGACTAAGCACAAAAACAGAGACTAGGAAAATATAATGGAGGCCGGAAGAATGATGCTAAACAACACAATACAAAGACCAAACAAAGACCAGCAAACAACTAGGGAAAAAAACAGGGCTTAAATATAACAGGGATAATGAGGGTTCACAAGATACAGGTGGTAAACACAGGTGGTTATCAGGGGCAGGGTCTGGAAACAAGGGGGCAGGACCAGGAAGAAACAAGACAAAAGCACATGGACAGGACTAGAAGGTAAACACAAGCACATGGACAGGACGGGGAGGAGCCAATTGTGAGAACTATTATTATTATGCTTAATACGTAAAATCTAATGTAACAACTAAATTAATAATTAAAAACCTAAAAATGGTTTCAATAATATTTCTTGTTTTAACAAACCAGAAATTGAAAAATATTCTTTAATGATAAATAATATGATCATAGTATAATACCAGAAATATGTTTAGACGTGAAAACTAGTAACTATAGTAGGAAATATCATGAAAGTCTTACTGGAATTTTTTTAAGGAATCGTAAGTGCCTGTGTCTTTTAAAAAAAAAAAAAATCACAGTGTGACTTGTCTGTTCTGTAATTACAATCAAGGTTATCTCTACACCTTAGGCTGTAGCAGCTGAAGGTTCAGAGATTTTCTTCTCCATTTTTTCTGCCATCTGTTTAACAAATGCTCACAATGATGATGCCACAGGATGCCATAGCGACCAGGGTCCTAATATAGCACAGCCACAGTCTTTGGAAGCTGCAATTTGTGCTTCCCTTGAGGTACACAGAATATGGTTTTACAACATTGCCCACAATGAAATCTGCACTCTATGTAGAGGTCAATTGCTGAGTTTATGTTGTGTTTTCAGAACGCTCAAGGTTTTCCCAGAAGATTTGGGCCAGTCCAAGATTTTTAGACGTGTCTTGGGCTGACTTTAAATTAAATATGTGTCATCTTACTGAGTCAGCTTAGGATGACAGTACTTATTGCTTACATCAAGTTATGGTTAACAGTGGAGAAGACAGACTGGTTGTCTCTGTTTATCTGATGTGGTGCATGGTGAATGTATTTATGTATATATATTTATATATATATAAATTTAGCAGAAGTCTTTTTGGAACCTGTACCCATCCTTCTTGTTCCAAATACAGTGCCACTCACTCACTCTGTCTAATTCTGTTGCTGCTTTTGTAGTTTTAATTGGGTCAGTCTTGGGTAAGTGGCCTGGTTTTCACAGAAAATGTAGAGGTCGTCTTTATATAAATGTGTGCCCATTCTGCCAGTATTGTGGTGTGCATTGACCAGGACAGTCATATAACCTGTGTTTTGTAGAAAAGAGTGTATATATGAAAGTGGTAACAGGAAAAATAATGTCCCATGATAGTCAGAAAATGAAAGAAGGTCCATGTCTTAGAACATCACTTCAGAACTGCAGACAATGGACCTATTCATTATAGTAGTGCAGAAAGGAGCACAGACTCAACTGCCTTTAATGATGTACAAAGTACTCTGACTCATTAAACTTTAATGTGATGTGGAAATGAGGGGAGATTTGAGTGCAAATCATCTTTAGTGCATGAAATCAAGCAGGGGTACCTAATTTACATATCATTTGCATGAAGAACACCCTAATTCACACAGATGTTTCAGTAGGGAGCCACAAAACCACAGCATTCACTGGCTCGTGAATACTTTCTATGAATGTGCTTGTAGGCGAAGTTTGAGGTTGAGCAGTGAATTCATCGTTCCCCCTACTAACTTTATAGTGCTAAAAATAAGAAGACTGGAGAGAATAAAATGTGAAAAAAAACAACAATTTTGTTTTTAAGACAACAAAATGATTATATAGTATGATTATTTTCCTAAAATAACATATTTAAACACTGTATTATTGCAGTGTAGTAGATTTGAAAGGTAGAATATGCTTCTGTACTAGGTATGTTTTGGATTTTTTTATTTTTGGGCAATGTCAGTAGGATAAAACAGAAGCACAGTGTAATATGTCTTTAAAAAGACATTCTTTCACTATCGCCCACTGTGGTTTTGTGCCTGACCTAGCAAAAGTGGGTCCCTCCATCATATGACTGCTCCGTCAGCCCAGCTGTAATCAGATAAGAGCTTGAAGCCTCTCTCTCGTTACGGAGACACTCGTGATAAATGGAGCACTAGAGCAATACTGCTTTGAACTGTGAATAGGTGAATCAAGCATTCTCAGGAAAATGAGAAAGACAGGGCTTTTCAAACATTCTCAAGAAAATGAGAAAATCAGGGCTGTCTTGCAATGTCAGGACCAATTAAATGTAAAGTGCTTTTTGGTAAGCGTTTTATTGCAAAGTTTCTACACTGTTAGAAATAAAGGTACCATGCAGGTACATGATTCATTCATCAAGGTACAAACAATGTAAGTGTACCCTCAAAGGTACAACAGTGGTGTTAAGGTCCAACTGTGTACATTACATGAGTTATTCCTAGTGGAAAAGTAGACATTTGTACCTTTTCATAACCAAATGTTTTAAAACAGAACAGTAAAATAAAAAACCTGTTGGCCTGTTGGTGGAGGATACCACCACAGTCACAAGAGGGGTACTGCCCCAGTGACAGTTTTCTGAGAGTGTATGATCTTTTTTTGAATTAAAAGAACAAAACCATTTATTTTTGAGTAATGACGTTAATATTAGAGTTAGGCCAGGAATGCCCAGACCTGGTCATGGAGATCTGCCACCCTAGACATCCCAAATTCAGATACCTGGCTCTAGAATTTAGATGCCCCTGAAAGCCTTCATTACCTGGATCAGGTGTGTAAGATTAGAGTTGAAGTTAAACTCTGTAGGGTGGTAGATTGCCACAACTGAAGTAGGGGACCCACGGATAAGGGTAACAAAATTCTTATTACATATACAGCAGTGTGCAAAAATCAGAGACCATCATTTCATTTATTTAATTAGTAGTCAAAACAGCCAGTAATTTTTTTCAGGATCAGGAAAAAACAGGACACATATAATTAACAGACAATTACACAGAATCCTCAGCAATTATAGATTTCCTTTATTCACCATTTGCTTTTATTACAGCTTGCATTCTTTTTAGCAGTTTTTAGTTTGCTGCTCTCAGATGCTTCCCTTACATAGGCCACTGCTTACCTCAAATTCGGCAACATTCAGGCAAATATCTTTCATTTTGCTGTCATTAATGCATGGAAAGGCTGCATCCAGGTATATGAAAAATATCCAAGCGGTTACGCAAGGGGTTATGTCCTCCTGAGCCGACCACATTGCATTTTAGAGTACAGTATATCAGTACAGTATAGATATTGCTCTGGCTGCATACTGGAAAATTTGGATGTATTGCATACTACTTACTGTACTGCAGGAAGGTAGTTCTCCCACACCAGGGTTAGAGAACGCTGCTCTAAATATATTGAAACATATTGAGGCTTAAATTCTGACCTCATCAGAGTTGTGTGGAAGATTGTCATTCTAGTCTTTTATTCCTGAACTTTTTCCTGTGTGTAATTTTTTCCTAATTACAGAGTCTTGCTCGTAGCTGAGTACATGATAATGAATCATACTCCCACATTATTCATGGGTAGCCATAGAAACATCTTCATGAAGAAGATCACCTCTATATTTGCTGTAATAATTACACAGTCATGCTCAGCCAATAGGCAGTGTGAATAAAAATGCTGTTTTAACTTGAAAAAGTTTGTTACTGGGCTGCCTTCAAATTTTAAGGTAATTAAATGTCTAATAGTAAGTTACCAAAAGCATCTGTTTCTTATAGACATTCTGTAAGCTCAAAATTTTAAGGCAGCCTTCTAACTTTTTAAAAGAGTTAAAACACCATTTTTTTCACTGTATGGTCCAGTGTGTCCACAACTGATAATACTAGTAATCGATTAGAAAGTTGATAAAATTTGAAAGTCATGTAAATCGGTATTTGTTAAATGCTAATACTTAACGATGCTATGCTAAAATGTTCATATTCATTTTACTGTTTGTAACCTCTACAAATCAGTGTTATATTTCGCTGGAATGCTAATCCAGGTGGATTTAGTCACAATTTCTACTTTTTATAAATGCTTAAATACATGCGTTGGGATACAGATTTTGCATAGACATAAGAGAATTTGAAAATACATTACCATCAAGTAAAATTACAATAAACATTTGCTGATTAATTGATTTTTTTCAGCTCTAGTGCAGTTCAGGGCTGCATGAATGAAACAAGAATGAAGTGAGGGAAAAAAAAGACAGTAGAGGCAGACGGGTGCTGGAGAATATGGATTATGAAGACTTATGACCTAAGTCGACTCTTTTTACTGGTTAGCAGCAGTACAGCTCAATAGTGCATTTCCTACACTCTCGATTTCACATCTCTAGAGACGCCAGCTGCTAATGGGTGAGTCTGTGTACCTTTCCCCCTGCCATCAGCCAAATCAATGAGACTAGTCCTCTAGTGCTGACTGAGGTTCAGAAAACATTAGAGGAAATAAGGGATCTCTCTCCCTCTCTTTCTCCCTCTCTTTCTCCCTCTCTGTCTCTCTCTCTCTCTCTCTCTCTCTCTCTCTCTCTCTCTCTCTCTCTCTCTCTCTCTCTCTCTCTCTCTCTCTCACTACTACCAGTCACCTTTCTCTACATGGTGAAAAGCACTTATGGCTCTCCAGAGAATAGCCACCCTTCACTTCTCTCACATTACCTCCACTAAGTGCACTAATATGCTCTGTGCTCAGAATGGGTCACTCTTTCCACATCACTGTAGTAGCTACAGTCATAGCTTTGAATGGTTTCAGATAATATGCCAAAGATATGATATTGAGATACAAGAAGACATCTTCATGATATGCAATACTTATAACAATGTCTGTTTTTACACAATTTATTTAAAAAAAAGGTAATAGCATTATGAACTTGCATCCAGTCACTTCTTTCTGTTATGAAGTCTTACTTTGGTCCGAGTGATGTTTATTTTTTGATTAAGCATACTGTTGACCAGTGTACTAGAGGTACTGACAGTACTTGTGATATTGATTACATATAGAGATGTTGCCCACCACATCAATTGAGTATTATTTACATTGATCTGAAGTTGTTGCTTTATGCCCCTCCAATGTGTTCTGCAGTTATATTCTGCCCTAAATATTTGAAATAATATTTTGTATTAAATAACACAAGTCTGATCTTACAGCACAGCCCTTACTCTGAGTCTGAGATGCTTGATGAATGTTGGACCAGTGGAATATATAGGTCCTAGTAGTCCTGGGAGTGTTTTACCAGGACAGCTGGGATTATGGTGATGTATACAACTTGAATTGAAACTTCATGCAGTTTAATAATGAAACAAGGAGAGATGTTCTGTTTCTGATTTCTAAAGTCTAAATGCAAACCTTCAATCCACATTCTGTTTCTAAGTAGAGGAGATATTTCATTTACATGAACACATCAAGCCCCAGCACAAGAAACTCATTTAAATTGCCACCAGAAATGTTAGGACACATGCATGTCCCCATAAGCAACAGCAAAATTATTTTAGCAGTTTCAGCATGTAGAACTGGGGCATTCTCTGTGCTACAGTGGTTCCTATCACTATATAAAACATGCACAGGGCTTCCTTCCTCTTGAACGCACAATGTTTTTTTTTTTTTTTATTTCTATATATTCCAATAGACCTCTGAAGTCATGCATCATTCGGTAGTTGCTGTTGTGTCCATATTGACTCCAGGTCTGAGCTGGTTTCACTGTGACTGAAATGAATGTTTTTGTTTTGTTTTGTTTTTTTAAACACTGCAGCCTGTGGTAAACTAAAATACGCCAAAGCCTATACGTTTTGTCCTGTGTACTGTGTAACCGGATCCTCTGAATTCCGAGGTTGTTTAACAGTCAAATTATGAATAATGCTACATACATGCTACAAGCAAACTCCTGTGCACTGAATTGACGTTGCACGAAAGTAAGTCTAATATTGAAATTAAACACTATTATATACCAACATCATTTACTCAACTGCTGCTACTGCCAAATCAATTTAATAACCACATTTGACAAAGCTTATTAGTTTGTATAAGGGTATGAGTGAACTCTTTTAGGTCAACTGAGGGCTTGACTTTCTTCACTAGGGCTTAATTGTTATATTAATGACAAGTATTCATGATTTAGAAGTGCCAGTCTTAAGCTGCTGCCCCCTTTACTACTCTTCTTCTCTCACCCTCTTTCACTTCCTTTCTTTAATCTTTCATTCCATATTTAGCTCCTCTCTCCTTTCTGTGTCTCCTCTTCTGTCTTTTGTCTCTATTTCTCTGCTCCACCCCTTGCTGGAATGTGTTACCTATTGAGAAGTATAGTTTGTTGCCAACACAGTGAAATGGTTTTCATGATAAGAAAGGATAAGGAGCAGTTCTGCTTCTTACCCTAAGATTAGTCTGTTACACTCATGAGTGTCTGACTGCCTCTTCTTTCTTCTGTGTCCACAGCCTGAGTAAGAAGTGCCAGCGAACGGAACCATGCTGAAAGGGGGCACCGCCAAGGCGGCGCTGCCCAAAACGGCAGCCCCTGAGCGGACACGGCTGATTTCTTCTCTACCACACACCTCCACCTCCAGCAGCGCTTCCACAGGCATGAAGATTTCCCGCTCCTCCAGCACCATTGCGTCTGACCTGCGCCTCAGCCGGGTAAGAACTAGAGATGTATCAAGAGTGGGGGTGTAAATCTCTGATTTCAAAACATTTTGATTCAAGAATACAGTTTACTGCATCATGAAATCTCAAATTTCACAAGTCAGTTCAGTTAGATTATTTTCACATGATTTAAAATGAATACTTCAGTGTGACTGGAGAAGTTACATTATTTACACTGCAGTGGAATACAGATCAAACATGTTTGATTTTCATTGTATTTATAATTCCAAAATTGATGCAACTGAATCACCTTCATCAGACTGGTGTATCATGATACATGAGTGCATATACCCATGAATAAGAGACATGTACACCCCTGCAGGCAGGGATGATTAGCAGTGTGAGATTGTGTAGCTAGTTTAAGCCTTGTCTGATACTTAAAGCTTGTCATTTAGACTCTTATCATCCATTGATGGTGAATCAGAAAATGAGGCCATGATCAATGACAGAGAAAACCAGAAAGGAAATTGGCAGGTCCAGGAAAAAAAAAGAATGAGGAAAATGCAGAAATAAAGAAAAGTAAGGAGTAAAATAATACAGAGGGAGTGGAGAGGAAGTGCTTTGAGCAGAGAAAAGGGGAATAATATTATGAAACGCAACTGTGGATGTGGTACAACTAAAACAGAAAGGAACGTTGCCGGTGCCGCAGTTATTTTAATTGTTCACTGAACTGAACTATGGAAAAATATACAGAGGGTATTGTAAGCTCTTATAAAAGCAGTAAAAGTCAGCAAATGGCATGAAAGCTGACATTGGCAGCAGAAAACGGGATAGAGCACAATGTATATAGATGAGTGAATCCAAGGTCGCCTTATGCCCTGTGCAAAGGGCTTATTAGCTTGTGAGCTATAAAAACACCACAAGTTCTTATAAACTCCACAGGACTGCACAGCTCAGAAAAAATTTTACATAATTTCAAATGTACTGTTGCTGGTACTTACAGTACTGTCAGCCACCACCATTTATTTAGTTATTTTCCAGTGAAAGTCATCTAGTGCAAGTTACAAATGTTTTTTAGTATTCCAGGAAAAAAGCTAGAAACTTACAAAGAACCAACATACAAACCATTTTTTTAGTATTTAGTGTGTCCAACCTTTGCATGTTTTACAGCTTCCATTATTTTCAGATTTGCTTTCAATTTTTCAAACAAAATGTGCAGGAATATTTTTCCACCCCACAAAATCTATTCCTAGAAGTATGTTGCATTTTCTGCTTCACATGATCCAAGTAATCCCAAACACATTCAGCGATGTTTTATCTGAACTCTGGTAGTCAGTCCATTGTTCTGAGAACTCTGCTATGTTCTCTGTTCAGTTAGCATTTTTTTCTTGTTATTGTCTGTGTTCTTTTATCAGTTGTGGTTTATTGATCCTTTTACCATTGACTTGGTCAGAAGCGCCTGTGGATTTTTAAGATTTCCTGTCTTTCAAACATGAAAGCTGATGGAGACAGTTCTGGTGGTCTACCAAGTCTTGCGCAGTTGTTATGATTTTCTCTACACTTTTTAATTAATTGTTGATATCTTATTTTGGAAACATATTTTTGGAGTCTTATTTTTTTCCTCTTACTTTCCTTTAGATTTTTCGTCTTTCTATAAGTGGGTGATCTTATATCTAATCTCCCCAGAAATATAGAACTTGTACTTGAATTCAAGTGAATAAAAAGTGGTATCTGACATTTGTGCAGTACTCTATGTTTTAAGCCTGCAGGGATTTACCAACAAAATCAGTTATGAAAAAAAAATCGTTTCATTGTCTTTTAATTCAAATATAATCTAAAATATCCTACTATGTTCATACATGATACACACACAACCATTCTGACAGATTGCAGTGCAATATGGGTAGTGTAGGGGGCAAAATGACTTCTGTTGTATTTCATTTCACCATAAAAATTTAACTGGTTTATTGCACATATAGAATTTTGAATGGCAGCAAAAGCAATGCAATGGAGGAGGGCATATAAGATTAACTGACTGATTAATAATATTTGATAGATTAATCCAGGGTTGCACAGCTCAGGTCATGGAGGGCTAGTATCCAGCACAGTTTGGTGGGTCCTCCACTCAAATTCATCCTCTAAACCTGGTAATTAACAAATTTGTTTATTAGAACAAGAACGTCAAGAAACTGTGCTAGGCACCAGTCCTCCAGGCACAGAGTTGTCTATCCCTAAATTAATCTATTATATAATAAGGTCTGTTGTATTATAGTTTATAGTAGGACAAAAGGTCTCGGTGAATGCTCAGCATAATCTGGTTAAAGATGGTGCTGGCCACTTTCATCAAAATACTATTAAACATTCTTGTGATTCATCAGAACACTCACTTTACAGATATTGGATATGCCTCAGATTGATCTTGGTGCTGACACAGCACAAGGTAGAAATGTCTGTGGTTTGGTAAGCACTCAATTTTCAAGCAGCACAGCTGGAGCTATGAATACTCATTTTTGATGCAGTATTCATCTGTGTAAATGAAATGCACTACATTACTGCCTTCTGTGATATCACATTGCAGAGCCCATACAATGCAGCAATTATGTGAAGTCATGGGATATGTTTGTGACTGTGTGTGTGTGTGTGTGTGTGTGTGTGTGTATGCAGCTGAAGCGGGCGAGCAGCGATGATGCGTTGGCTAAGCCTGTTCTGGGACCAGCCGCTGCAGCATCTCGTATGAAGAAGACCGTCACTACTGGAGCCATCTCAGAGCTGGCTGACTGCAGGCCACGCAGCTTGACAGGTAGACAGAAGAGCTTACAGCGGTCTCAGTTTAACTCACACGCACAAAATGTACAGTCACTTTCACATTATGTCAAAAACTGAAAAACAATAAAAATGGGGATACAAGGTTTTTTTCCCGACAGCACCGGTATACAAAACGTTGGGCACCATGGTGAAATTTTTAGATTTTTTTAAGTAAACATAAGTTAACACAGAGAACATACTTCTGCATATTTAAATGCACAATTACTGTCTATTTCCTGGGTTTACCAGTTTAACATGTTTAGGGAAAAAAAACTTAAAATGTGGCCTTTACAAACATGGCACATTTTATATATATATTATCAAACTGCAAATAAATGTTGTGCAATAAAATTTGTCAATACCATATTTGTTAACTATAGAGGATGTTGTGCAGTGATTTTAAAATAGTTAATAAACTAACACTGATGGTGTTTCTTTTAAAAACTGTGTTCTGAATACTGTCTATACAAAATGTAACTGCACTGAATACAGATGTTAATTTTTGTATTCTGAGTCTTTTACAGAGGACTATAGCACAACTACAGCAGTGTCCCATATTAAAAGCAAGTATCTGCAAATAATAGGACAGGCAGCTATTTAGTCCATCATTAGGCACACTGTCATTATATATTCCAGTCATTTAGTCACAGTTTCAGTTTTCAGTCATATAATCACAAACAGAGTTGTCTGCACTTCGGAAAAAAAAAACTGGGTTCAATCATTAAGTTCCATGATCCATACAGGGAACCATTGTTAGCAGAATTGTGTTGATTTGTGCACTTATAATGGCACATATCAAGTATTTTACAACAGTTTTAAACATGGGTCAGCCAAACAAATTTTGGAGCCATAATTTATATTTTATTAGGTCGCATGCTGGTTACAGACACCTCTGGTTATTCAACACTGAGCAGTGATGGTCAGATATCAGTCAGAGAATTTGGTACAATTTGCATGCCTAATCTTGTGATTGTTTCCAAAATACCTTTTAATAGTACATCTTTAACTACCTTTCGATGTCTTGTTGATAATATTTAAATCTATGTCATATAAGTTATTATTGTGTATTAAATAACAAAAATGATTATGACAAGTGATTGCAAACTTTTGAACAGAATTGTATCTACAGAACAGATCGAGGCATGCATGTCCACATGCTGTAGGCTTTCACCAAAAGCCAGATGCAGGATTCTCAAACCTACAGAACCCCACACCATATCTTCATAGGCCACTAAATGATCATAACATTTGCATTGTCGTCTGCACCAGTATAGTTTCACTGTGGAATTCAGTGGAAGGAATTTGATTAGTTGCATGCACCATAAACCAAAAGAAAATAGAGTTGACTGACAGCTGTATATCATACCTCTGTGTCTATCATACTTTTGAAATATCCTCCCCCTCTCCATCAAATGGAATGAGCAAGAGAGCAAGAAGTCCTTATGATGTATTGTTGCTAATACAATATATAGGCTATGGTTCATTGTATCTAACAAAGGAAGCTGGCTATTCTTGTTTTTTGCTCTACACAACAGTTTAATGTAACATGCGTTTTGTCCAGTAGAGGACAGCAAAGCAGTGAAAAAGGAAGCCTACTCAAAGTTCTCAACATCTCAGTTTTTTATACTTATTTTGTAAGATTTATTTCTAGTTCTTATTTTTGTAATGTTTATTATTGATTTATAACTTTGTTTACATCTCAGTGGTTGGACTATCCAGACATTTTGAAAAATCAGTAGATCAACTTTAATTAGCATAAAGTAAATGTGCCAGTGTTTTAGGGTTTATCATCCATGGTATGGTCATGGGATGATGTCACACGAGTGTTCATTTTTATAAGGCCATGCTTCCCACACTTAGTGATACCTCACTAACATGTTTTTAATCCAAATATTGTAGTTGGCAAAGCGTTTGTTGAGCCTGATTAATACCATGCTACCTTTCAAAGCTCTGATAACTTTCTGTTGTTGTTTCTGTGTGTGTTCTGGAATGACCCCTGTATTTTACAAGCTCATACTAAACCTTTCCCATGAACCATTAAAACCCAAAAACAAAATGATTCCAAATTCAGTTCATCACCACTAGAGAGTGCTATATCCTCATAATCCAGTTTCCCTAATTTGCCAGTTCATCAAACAAGGACCGCCACTGTCTTTTCTGCAGCTGTTTGAAGATCTGTAATTAGGCTGTTATGTATTTCTGTTGTTTTTTTCTTAGAAGTCCAGTAAGGATGAGTGGGATTATTTGAGCATTTCAGTGTGGAAGACATGACTTTGTTTCCAGTTTTGGCTCATAGAAAGGAAAAGGACATGAAGGCTTTGATAGTTGTTGACTTTGATTAGCATTGTTCTCTGAGGAGATTCTCTTCATGCTTACAGACTGCATTGTTTTAATATGGGAGAGAAAGAACATTTTACAGTTTGTGTATTTGCTGCATGTTATGTTATGACAGTCAGGGTTCAGATTCAGGCCACAGCAAAGCAATGAACAGGAGGGCTCCCAAAGTTTTATTTTTTGTCTGAGTGGGTCACAGTGCTGGAACAACAATCACAGGAGTGACCGTTCCATTACAGTGACACACAAACAGTATGAAGCCCTGGGTTCATCAGATCTCTGCTTCACTTAGGCTTCTTACATATACAAATTTTCTAAAGATTGATGTGTATATTTACTAAATTCTTGCATAGCAAAATGTGCAACACAACAAATTTCAGCTTTGGTCAGTATAAACTCATAAACAAATGTATAAATAATTTGCCTTATTTATTCATAATACATTCTATTTTATTGTCAAAAAATAATTGCAATAATCCTGTATGAAAAATAGGCAAACAGAAATCAAATGCTTGACCTGTGCTCTGAACTACAACTTCAGCCTATAGAGAGCCTTTCCTAATGATCAAGATTTGTGCCACTGGTAATGTGAACGTAGCCAAAATAATGTCCAATTTTTAATACTCATACACCAGTGTGTTTTTAGTATACTGCACAGTATTGCAATCACAGTAGCAATATAATCACAGCACTAGTGTTTTGTCCATATTTTGCAGCCCTAGATGAAGCTGTTTTTTAATCTGATGTGTGTGATACAATAAGCTTGTGTGTGTGATTTGTTAATATTATTACTCATCTCATCAGCATCCATGTTCTGTTGTTCTTACAGGTGGACAAGGGCTTTGTCCCTTATTGTTCCGTTATTAACATTAGGGCTAGTTTTCCAGTCACTACTACTAGTTCCCTGCTATGATTGACTGTTATAGAATTTGCAAAACACTGTGCAGACAGACCTTTCTTACACTATGGTCATTCAAAGTGCTTAACAACATTAAAAAATTATTTAAATTGAAAAAAAAAAATGTGGGAGAATAGGAATTAAGTCATGATTATAAACAATACATTTAAAAGAGATAAATAAAGAAATAAACATTAAACTAAAAATCATTACAGGAGGAACTAAAATAAGAACTAACACATACATAAACACTGAATAATGTATTTGTTAAAGTAGTTAAGCTTCTTAAGCCAGTAGTTTGAAATTGATAGGATGCTTTTTGAAGTAAATTATGTTATATTGACATTAGGGGCCTTAAAATAAAGTGATGGACAACTGTTCAATTTATAACACTGTTTATAAGTACAAGTATCATTCCTGAACAGTGGAACTTAAAAGTTAAGAACATATCAGTTGTATATATTTCTGCTCAAGTTAAAGAAGCAAAGTACAGTTTCTATTAAGGATATCAATGTGCAGCAGACACAAACAGCTAACTCAGCTAATTATCAAAATAATATAACATAATAATTGTAATATCTAGAATAACTTACAGAGCTGTTACTTTTGATATTTAAATATGTAAACCCAAAAACTTTTAAATGCAGAAAGGGCAACACAGACAACATGGATAGAAATACAGATGGGGACCTACTTTTACTCAAAGACTGCATGTAGTATATGTATATTCATATGTGCTTGAAAATATGTCTGAAAATTATCTGTGAGTGCATCTTAATGTTTTTTAGAACTGATATATAACATTCTTAAGTTGGTCTCTGCCTAATGAGGTTCCAATATTGCATGTGATGCCTTATAACAAGTTATAAAATGGGGCAGATGTCCATCGCTTTGGTCCCCCTATGTCATTTACTTCTATAAAGTCTTATGTGTTATAATCGGTTAATAAATATTAACAGATTAACATTTAACATTTCTTTATAATTTATTCAGTACTTATTTTTACGTTGCTATGTAGGTAGCCATCAAATAAAGTGATACTTAATTTTGTCACTGACTGATAAGAGCATGAAACCATTGATGCTGTCACAACTGAGTGACTGTTCATGTATTAGAGCAGGGTGTTCATTATAATATAAAACAAGCTGCTTATAAACATCCGTGTTTGATTGGTGGAATTTTCACTTGTAACTCGAAGTATTAGTTCAGTATGGCTGATTTTATTAGCCAGACATTATATTGGAGGGGCCCTAGTAACTGTTGTGGAGGTTATGAAGTTATTAGTGAGGAAGAAAAGACTGTACCCACTAGCAGCTCCTTAGAGTTTTAGAGATTAATATGAAAAACATTTGTGTTTATAAACAGAAAGTCTGCATGCTGGAAATCCACCAAGAAAATAGTTAGCTAAGCAAGATAGGAATTCACTTTAGGCAGTGCTGAGGTTAGACATTCCATTCATACAATAAAAGTGTTTGCCAGTCTGTGTGTGTCTGTGTGTGTTAGAAAACTTGTGTATAGGCCTGCGTCATTGTGTAAGAGTATGTGTCGCTGTGTGCCATCCATGAGCCTGTATAAGTGTGCCTATCATGTGTGTAGGTGCGTCAAGCCAAAGTGAGAGCTGTAATCTCTCACACTGAGAAGGAATGCGAGATACTGGGCCTCTCTGGGTTTGGCACAGTGGGTGAATACCAAAGCTTGGGTGGAGCTGAACATCATACTCAAACAAGCAGCCTTAGAGTCTTTAGCTGTTACTGCACACTCCTGTTGTTTTGTTTTCCCCTCAGGTGATGCTCGACATGTATTAGCTGGTCTGGTTCTTCAACACAGGGTGGTGTGCCAACGAGGCGACATTCATTGCTCACGATAATTACCCAACATGTATTACAGGTCATTTGAACGGCTCTGAAAATACCAGAAATTACTTTTAGAAACCCAAAACTTTCCGAGTCAGATTTTCAGTCTATTATAATCCTGCTCAAACAAATGATGGTGCACAGTTGCCCTGTTATTTAACTTGGCATTTGTTAAAGTCCATTTATTTTAAGAAAAAATTAGCATGTTAAACTTGTGTATGCTGCATTGTGAATTTATAGCACACTGTTTTTGAGTTTTAGCACAATTGTATGTTATTAGTTACCTGTTTATTTGGCTTATTTAAGTTCCACAAATGACTCATGGGGGTTCTGCACAAATTGTGAAATAAACAAAGGCTGATTATTTATTTGTGTGTTGTTCTGCATAGATTAAGCTGATTGATTTTGAGCCAGCAAAAAGCCAGCTATGGCAGGACTCAACTTTGAAATGCAGCCAGACATTTTTGTTTTGCAAGCGCTCTCTCCTACAGTTAAGCAGGTCATTTTTCTTCCACAAGTGATTTCCAGGCTTGTGCTCTGTAGAAGCAGATGAAACCTCCAGTAAACTGTATGTGGCTTCCCTTCCTTTCATTGGGACTCTCTGTCTATACTTGTTTATAAAACTCATAAAATAAATATTCCTTCTGTCTCAGCTAAATAAAGTTTTTCAGTTTGACATGTCCTGCAGTTTACCCTATGATTGTACCCTTGTACTAAAGCAGTGCAAGTCAGAGTTCTTTGGTCTTTTTTTTTTTAGACAGTGTGCCATTTTGTGAAGTCAAGAAGTTCTTTGGTGGCAGGTTTGCTTGTCTTTTGCTGTCTTTTGTAAATAATATTCAAATAGACTGGACATACTGAAACAGTTTTTTAGAGAAAACTCCTTGGACAGACAAAATCAGTGGTCTTTGTTTTATTTAACATTGCATTTTGAATGTTGGTCACCATCTGCCATTATTATTTAATAGGTGTTTTCAGACATAATTGTTGAACATAGTGTTTTTAAAAGATCCTACATTGCTGATGTTTATACAGGTTTGTCTAAAATGACATTTTAGCATTAAATTTGGCAATAAACTGTAGGATTGATTAGCATGAATCATATTACATTGTGTAGTTAATTGCAAGTAATTAAATTTGTCCTCAAATTTGTATGTAACAACAGAGGCTGTATGTTCCAAACACTGAGTTTATATATCATATCACTGTTTTCGGAATGAAAACCTCATATGTCCAAAATGGAAACTTTACAGGAGAAGAAAAAAAACAACTTTGAATGTTTTTCCAAGTCATTTTGGGCTGTTTCTTTTGGTCCATTCATCATGAAATTTACACCAATGTAAAAAAAAAAACAATAGGCATTTTCAAATTATATCAGAAACTGAAAAACGTCAAAAAGTGAGATATGCATCATATATACAGTCCTCCATGATACCGTCTTCGCTCTTGTTCATTTCGTTTGTGGATTCTCTTTACGGTGGAGGCTCTCAATTTGGAACTGGAGCTTTTTGCTTTACTGTTATGTTTGTTAGTTTGCTGCCAGTTGATTTATCCGTACTTCTCCCACAAAAGCTGTCCAGTGTAGTATGCTGAAGGTGCTGAGGGTATCCCTTTAAAAGTCATTTAAAAACTGTAGTTCAGCCAGAGGGCTACAAATAGTGGTGGGTGATATGGCAAAATATCATATTGCAATATTTAAAGATGTTTTAACGAAACACAAGATGCATCATAGTATTTTGGCACATGCTCTGCTGCACAAAATTATACTCTCTTTGTAATGGAACATGCAGTTGTTCAATGTTCTTTAAGTACTAGCAATATCCACACTATGCTCAGAGAAACATGTTGTTTACCACAATAACTAAATTTATCATGATAATTTATCACAAGAAGTATTGTCATGTTGCCCACCTCTAGCTACAATTGCAGATTAATCATAGTACCATATAGTGTGAGCAGTGTTAATAATTTACCCTAATACTGACAGATGTCGCTTGTTTTATTTATTTATAAGCAAAATGCTAGGTAAACATAAGGATAAAGATGACACTGCAGTCACATAAACAGAGACATGTCATGCCCCCAGTGAAGAGAGCATTCTTCTTAGGCTGCATTCATAATCCATATGACAAAGACATGAAGACACTGCCTTCCATATTTGGACCGTGGCAGCGCCCAAACCATCCCAGGGGTTGATCTGACAGCTTTGATGATGAGTGGACAGGCGGTATGATCCCATTAAGCACATGATCTGAGTACTGCAGCTAGCCATGCATAAAGAACAGACAGATAGTTCCGGCTGCTGTATGTGCTGCTGCATTAAGCACTGCTGGGTGCACACAGGGAAAGAGAATGAGATAAACCAGCTTCCTTTACATACCACTTCCCTTTCCCTCAAGTCAAATGCCAGGATCTCATGAAGCTGCAAATGAACTGCTTTGTGACTCAAGTAAACATACTCTTTTATGTTCAGTATTTAAATGTGGCATTTTGGGGAGAAATGTCATGTTTTTGAAGTCACATTGGTGTTATTGAGATAGAAAAGCTGGCCCCCTCTCTGAAATACCAAGAAATGCTGCTGAGGTGCTTTACCTTCATCTTACTACTCATGTGTTATGTCCTTTAAGAATGTTTATTTGTCTTTTTAATCCCCAGTGATGATCTACCTGAGCAAATGCAAATACAGTAGTAATATTGTTCTTGTAAATGAATGCTTTGTTATATGATTATTCCTTTAGAAAAAAACAGGTTTGTCCACTAACATGCATGTGCTGTTTATCATTTATGAGTGCAAAATGACTAATATCCCTTCATTATATTTTCCATATGTTGAATTTGAGTGAATTTGAAAACAGAAATCCATGGTGGGTGACATGAGACAAAAGATTGACAGTCAGTCTTTAAGGTAGGCAGGCAAATTTGAATTCGCCTGAGCTAATTTTACTAGCCTAGCCAGGTCATGTGTTACCTCATACTTTCTAGCTTGAAAACAGCAGGGTTATGAAGAGTTAGTTAGTTCATACCAAACTTTATACCCCTATTTAGGGGCTCTTGAGTGGCACAGCCATCTAAGCATAGGCACTATTATCAGTAGATTGTGAGTTCCTGGTAATGCTACAGCCATCTGTGGCTGGGAGTTCAAGAGAGCACACCTGGCCTCACTCTCTGTGGGTGGGTAACAGTCGCAGGTGTTTATTAGCTGAGGTAACAGAATTGGCAGTTAGCACTCTCCTCTATGTGTCTCCATTGAGCTGTCCAGTGACATTGCATTAGCAGCAGTTTGAAAAGATGTAATGGCCGGCTTCACATGATCTGGATTAAGTGTGTGCTAGCATTCACCCTCCTTGCACTGGTAGTATCGTGCAATTGGTGGATATCTAATTATTTGGTGAAATTGGAAATTACTAAAATTGGGGGGGGGGATCACCTCTTAATGCTCAACGCTCTATTCCATTAAATCTATACGAGTAGGGTGTCAAATGAGCTTGAGCTTGATTTTTATCAGTACTTTTCTGTGACGCTTCTTATGTGCTATAGCTGCAGTTTGCAATGGCTGCAACGTGATGCTAGAGACCCTCTGCCGGCACAGCATGGAACTTCATGGCTTTTTTACATTTCCAATAACTTCCCCATAACATAATTTTGGTGTAGTTGAACTTAACTACTGTAAATACATTATATGCATATTTTCAGTGGTTAATTTACTGTTGGATGTTTCTGTGTGCTGCTCACACACCAAATATAGTCCTGGAAAGTGTTTCATAAAAAGCTTTGGTAAATGGAATTTTAAAATACCCTGAAATACCTTCTTTTGAGTGTTACAACACTCTCTGGGCAAATGTAGAAATAGGAATGTAACTCAGACTGTCATTACATACATTCTTTCAAGAGCATGGCATGTATAAGCACATTACTGCATGCTGTTTGTGCCATTAGTATTGTTTCTGTACACATTATAATGAAACATTGTTCATAAAGAATGTCACACAAAGAATGGCTAAATGAAACCTCTCATGCTCAGACACGAAACCCAGGCTTACACAAACAGACTTACCCATTCACTGACCTCAGTCATGTCTGTGGAACCTTCCTTGGATGCCCTACATATATGACGTTTCATTAAAATTTTAACGAAGAACATGGTGTCACTGCGTAATGGAGGCCTAGATCACATTAAGATAACATCCTGCCTATCACT
The DNA here is from genome assembly GCF_015220715.1 of Pygocentrus nattereri. NCBI lineage: Eukaryota > Metazoa > Chordata > Actinopteri > Characiformes > Serrasalmidae > Pygocentrus > Pygocentrus nattereri. The sequence goes on from NC_051233.1 coordinate 22,803,209, forward strand.
GAATCTGTCAGGTAAGGGGTTAAATCAGAGCTGTCTGAATGAGTTAGTCATAGGCTTCATCAATATTTAACTGAGGCTTTTTTGTGCTGTGAGGGGCTTTAGTGCTAAGTGAAGCATGAGGAGCAGAGGAGCAGAGGTACTTTCTTTATAAATAATACTTCATCTGCTGAGGAACCCAGACTTCGTTGCTTCTCACAGGTACAGCCATCTGCACTCTACCTGTAATTATGGGCTACCGTGAGAAGTAGAACATATCTTAACTTGCATTAATTACAGCTGTGTTTTCCATGATTAAATATCTTAGACCTTTGGACTTTCGATTTGATTAAGATATCCCTTATTAGTCCCACAATGGGGAAATTTGACCTCTGTAATCTAACCCATCTGTGCAGTGAAACAACACATATACACTAGTGAAGACACACACTAGGGGGTAGTAAACACACTTGCCCTATCCGTAGGGCCTGGGGAGCAGTTAGGGGTGAGGTTCCTTGCTCAAGGGCACTTCAGTCATGCAGGGCTGGTTCCCTAACCTCCAGTCCATGACTACCTCCTAATAGAATCATGCTGGTCAGATTGACTGTTGTGTCACACCCAAAAGCATTCATGCTTAGAAATGAAATGAGGTCTAGATCCTTATTGGTTCCCACTTAACTGCTAATGATTTTCAGTAGTTTTACAGTACTGTAAAAAAGTCAGAGGCCACCCTTCATTTATATAATTTCCAGTAAAAATTACCATTAGGTACAAATTTTTATTTTTTTTAATTATTTAGTATTTACTATGTCCACACACTGGAGACATGCCTCCAAAGTTCAGACTTAGAAGTTGGTTGCATTGTCTACTTCTCACAATTCAAACAATCATAAACACATCCAGTGATATTGAGTTCTGGACTCTGGGGTGGCCAGTTTGTTGTTATAACACCAGCAGCTTAATTGTTTGATATGCAATATTCTGCTTTTTTAATTAATTGTTCTGAGGACACCAATTTTTCGGTTTTATTAACAAATGTATTTCAGTAAGGTCTTCTGAACAGCTACACATCCTTTCAGACCCACTACATTGAGTTGTCTTATCACAGTAAAAGGGAGAACAGATGCAAAAGTGGAGCTTGATTTGTCTTCTCTCTCAAACTTGAAAGCTTTTAAGTACTGTTTATCTGATGGTGACACTTTTGATGAGATAAGAGATTTATAGTCCTAATGGAGTAATAATGGTCACAATACAACAGGAACGCAGTAACTTTTGCTCAAAGTGAATTCAAACTGAATTCTTTCACACGTACAAAGCTTCACAGTTCCACTGTGACAGCAAACACATATATACAACTGAAGTTAAGTACAAAAAGCTTGCAAAACTTGTCACAACACTTTTGATTGATTTGTCCAGGCCATGGGGCTAATTTGCAGAGCCAGGCCTGATGCAGTGAGGCTTATGTCACTGTCAGCAACAGATAGCTAATGACTCAGTGTTTCTGATTTAGCTCATGAGCCAGCAGTCAACACGTCCGCAGAGCTGATCCACACCAGCTGTCTGACACCTACCTGCCAGTGTCAGTCAGAAAAGCTGCTATTTAATTAGCTGTTGTGTTAATCCTTCCCCAGGAAGAAAGCTGTTGATGTTATGTCAAAAACATATGTGTGCTAATAAGACACTTTTCTCAAACCTGCCAATTCGTAGTATTTAAATACTAGAGAAAAATGTTTTATTTAACTGGGTAAAATCATGCTAGTGAGTAGGAGTTCACCCATTTTTATTCTCTAGTCAAGATTTGAGTATATTTTTGATATTTTATGTGTTAACAGTCAGAAACTGTGATCCCCTATAATTCATAAGTGTCTTTGATTGTGGATGTATAAGCCGCCTTGGTTTCACACCTGTTTATTCTGATATGAAGCACCCACATTCCTAGTTTTATTCATTGACAGCAGTTTCCACAATAGACAACACGTGAGAGGTACTTAGGAGAGAATGAGAGGCTTATTAGTGATGAAGATTTCAATTTTGATGCGCTGTGTTGAACATTATTTGTTCAATACTGTACTGTCTTGCTAGTTAGGCTATGCTGATAGTCAGTGAAATCACAATGCTCTTGTAAATTTAACGCAATTAAAAATCTTCATTTTTAATGATTTAGTATTAAACTACAGCCTTTTCCAGAATAGACCTCATTAAAGCTTGCTGCACCCCGACTGTATGCCATATGGATTAGCCTGAAAGATTAATGCTGACGTGAATAAGATGCATTATCCATTTTGCATTGTAAAATTGATCTGCTCATAATGCAGGTCAGAGCTTCACTCCGGAGAAAAAGACAAACTGTTTTCCAGCCAGTAACTGATAAATGATATTCCTCAGTGTAGTGCTTAAGGACAAAGGAGAGAAGAAAGAGAAGATATAGTTAAATGAAGCTGTTGGTTAATTAGCCATTATGGTATTTCTTCCAAGGAAAATAGGTGTTGACGTTGTGCCACAAAACTATGTGAAATATTTTGTGGAAATATGTGGCTATTAAAATATGGTAATTCTGCCTGGAAAAGTGTCGTTAGTCAGCCTGTTTTCTCAGACCTGCCAAGTCCCAATGTTTGCATGAAGAAAAAAGCTTTAGATGGCATTATGCAGTACATATTTAATGGATTGAATCATTATAATTAGGCTATGTTGAGAGCCTCTGCTGAGCTTTTCTCAGTTTACACAATTCATAACTGTTGGTTAGTGTCCAGACTGTGTGCCATAAGGATTGACTGTAAAGGGGCAGTCAAGTTATTTTGTTAATTTGTTTATGCTTTTAGCTATAGACTCCTGGATGAATGTACTGTTGACTGCTTAATAAATAACACCATTGGACATTTTTTTATTGAGACTTTTTTTTGCCCTTTTTTGTTTATGATGGAGAGGAACTAAATTAAAATATGCCGAAGTCATCCCTCAATCCCTCCAATGAGAATTAGGGCATGTTTTTCTCCCTTTGCTTAATGATCATCAAGGCACACATGTTTAGTATCATTGTGGTAGTTTTAAAACGTGCAGCCCCTTTCAAGGTTGATGCTGACACACATTATTGCATCGTGAAGCTTCACTCAGAGGAAAAAGATTAATGGTTTCGAATTTACACCTGACAAATGATATTGTTCAGTGCTGTACTACTGCTGTAATGAAAGAAGAGGAGACAAGAGGAGAGGGAGAAGTTCAGCTGAGAATAGAATGACATTTGATGTGCATGGTGCTCAGACGTTTGGCTAAAAGGATGATGGGAAAGCTCATCTAGAGCACCCTGGTGTATTCTCAAGTGATGACTAAATCAAGCTACTGTGATTACTGTCACGCGTCACAGTCACAAAATGCTGTAATTAACTTTATTCCCTATAGAGGACAAGTTCAGTTGCTTTTTCAACTTATCAACAAATGTTTAAACTTTTGCATATGATTGTATGTTATCTGGAAACAAGCCAATGAAAGGCCACTGTTGTAAATACAAAGAAGTAGCAGCCTAAAAATGTGCACAATTCATAATTCAGCGGCCTACTTCAACAGCCCCTGGCTCACTCTCAAGCTGTCATTCTAGGAAAAGGATTAGCCGAACAAGAGCTTATCTGTGATCTCAAATGAGATAACAGACATTCTCTGGCTCTCCAGACTGATTAATAGGGTGAAAGTGTAAAAGACATGGCTATACTGTTATCAGCTCATCGCTCGTTTATACAGGAAGAAACCCGGGTTCCTTTAAAATCTGGAGTGATCTCTGTGTGCTTGGATGCATTTGAACTGTATGTGCTTATTGAAGGTGGCTGCTTTTTATTGGACTCTAGAGAGAAAGGAAGACAGTGAAAGAAAGAACAAAAGAACAGAAAGAAAGAAAGAAAGAATGGAAGAATGAATGAAAAAGAGAGTGAAGGAACAAGACAGAACAAACTGAGTTAAATTGTTAAGGGAAAAGAGAAAGAATTAGAGAATGAGAGGAAATATGAATGACAGAAAGACTAAACTGGAGTGAGAAAAGTAAAGGGAAAGAAAGAACAGGAGGGGGAAATTGATTCAAATTGTGGCAGAAGAAAGAGAGAGAAAGAAAAAGAAAGAAGGAGAGAAAGATGGAAAAGAGAAAGAGTAAAGAAAGAGATTGAGTGAGCAGAGGAGAGAGGAAGGGAGGTAAAAGAAAGAAATGAGAGAGAAGTTATAAAGGTGTAGAGGGAGCAGTGCTTTCCTGTTTTTCAATTCCAGCTGGCATACTCGCACACCCTTAATTGGATTAAACAAGAGGCTTACACTGTGCCAAATTGCTATGGCTGGGGTAGTTCAATAAGAAAACAGGAAGAAAAGGAGAGAAACAGGAGGAGAGTAAAGACATTTCTTCTAATGAAGCAGCATGTCAGAAAGTGCAAAAGAAACCCAATTCAGAGTTATCAGCAGGGATCTGAAGGTATAAACATACTGTATCCAGGCTGAGAATGATGCTAACATAAGCAGAAAGGTCTCAAGTATTTATTGGTTACTTTGGCATTCATTTCTCTTTTTAGTATTTGGAAACTTCATTTTTTGGTGCCACAAAAACTTTAGCCTAACCTACAGTGAACTGTAGCAAAGGCCTTTAGATAGAATGCTCATTCATAATATATGAAAGATAAATAAAAATAATAAATTATAGCTGCCTTTGTGAAATTCTTCACATTCATCCTCGTCACTTCACCTTAGAGCTTGACAACTCATACCGCCCTTCAAGTTACCATTGAGGCTAAAAAGGCAAAGATGCCTCAAAACGTGTTGGGACAATGCTGGCAAAAACTCAACTCAAGCTTTATTAGCAGGATCATATTAAATCATATCAAAGCATTTAAAGCATATATTAGTGTGTTAATTAGCAAATACAATACTACATATTAATGTATACTACATAGATGCATATCATATACATATACACTACCTTAGAAATCGGCACTAGCACAGGCACAATCTCATCAGTATGCCAACCCATTTTCCCCTTAAGCCTGTTGCATTCTTGTATGGATTTGCCAGCCAAAGCAGCATTATACAGTTCTAAGAATATGTTCAGAAAATACAGAGATGCCTTTGAAGTTGAGTATTTGTCTGAGATGTTCTTGTATCTTCGGCAGTTTTGGAGAGAGAAAGGTATTCCCTGTAGTCTGTTCTCAAGGGAGGAGCCAGGTCAGGCAGACATGACTTTTTGTGACTTCTTACACCCAAGAATATTTCAGTTGTATGTATTCTGTATGAGTTTAAAAGAAGAAAAGGGTGGGGTGGATAAAATGGGATAAAATGTCGTACAACTCCACAATCCCTGTTTAGAGAACATCACAGGAAAAATGTCTCAGTGATGGCATTTTAAGTAATTTTGTGGTCAAGTGCTGTGGTTGAGTTACATTGTGCTGTATTCATAGCACCTTTTTTCATGATATGTCAAATTATGGGCTGTTTTAAAAGTAAACAGATCAAAATGACTTTTGTTTATCAAACGAAATGCTAGATTTTCACCAGCTAGAAGCAGTTGGGTTCATATAACCCTGTCTGTAAAAGTTATTTAAGAGTTTTGTTTGAAGTAATGTATATTGCTAAGTATTATAAAGTATAGTTTGTATACTTACCTGTCAGTGCCGATATCAAATATGTACACGTTTTAGACGCACATCTACCTGAATTAGTTTCACAAAAGTAAAACATTTATTTCTGTAAGGTTACCAGTGCTGGAGAGGGAATTAAATGAATTTTAGCAGAGTTATCCTGAACTGATCGAACATTCTGGATCATCAAATACTGGCTGAAAATATCGGTCATCTGTCTGATGTTGATTTTTTTTTTTTTATTATCTGTATATACCAATATGATTCCAATATGTCTGTCTTGTGTGAGAAAGAATGTGAGCATGTGCATGCCCGCATATATCTATATATATATATATATATATATATATATATATATATATATATGTGTGTGTGTGTGTGTGTGTGTGTGTGTGTGTGTGTGTGTATAGACAGGGGAAAGTGAATGTGCCAAAGCCCAGGCTAATCATCCTGGCTGCCCAACTGCCTCCCCTGCAGAATAGATGGATGAGGTCAGTAGGGTTCACATGTGGAGGAAGAAAAGAGACCGCTTCACCATCAGAGCCTGCCAAGAAGACAAATAGACACCTCCTCCCTCCCCTACTTTCTTTCACTTCATGCCTTTCCATCTTTCCCTCCTCACTCCTCTCCTCTCTCACAAAAAAGGGAAGGGGAGAAAAGTTTAGGGAAGTAAAGTGGAAGAATAAACAAGAGTAGAAGAGAAAAGAACTAAAGAACCAAGGCAGACACACTTAAAAAAGGTTACAATATATCCACATGAGAGTGATATATTTTATGCTTGTGTAAATTGCATATAAAATTCAGATTTAATTGAAAATTAAATTTAGTGCATCACTTTTTACATTGTGAACTCTGAGTGCAGTGGTTCTCAAGGTCACAGAGAAATGTCCATGCTCAGCATATTTTTGTATTTTCCCTTCTTTAACATATTGAGCATATGAGGAACTTTATAATTCCGTAATGGGTTGAATCAGGTATGCTATAAGAAAGAAAATGTGGAAATGTATATAGTGTGGACCTCCAGCCCTTTTGGAGCTGACTGCCCACTTCGAGAGGAGGGGACCCTTTGGCTGACATGCAAATTAACAAATCACAGACTTTTGTTTTTGCCTGGTGTGTAGGGGCATTCAGTTTGTTAAAGCAATGTTATACTTTTTAATGTAGACAAATGATCTACCTTCCTGGAGATTTCATCTTTAGCCCAAATTGAACATGCCTAATTCAGCAAATCAGGCACTTCTGAATGCAAGAATGTAATGACTCTGTTGGAGTCAATCTCTAGGAGCAGGATTGGTGATCTCTGATTTAGACAGTAGTTCATTTTTTGTATTTTTGAAACAGCCACCTAATTCGCCACATGTCAAAGAAAATGAAGGCCCGGTCTGTTTCTGTTGTGCTCTGAATAAAGTGCAGTATAATTTTTATGCACATTTCAGACTGCACTGCATATTTTTCTTTTTTGGTTGTGTTACTTATTGTGTTACTTGTTTTTTTTGTGTTGGAGTTCTCAGCCGCATACAGAAATTCCTCAAAATTGTAACTATTAGAAATTTCGCTTACACTACATCTTACTCAAGTCAGACAGACACATTCCTTACAGATCGCATTACAAAACCTTACCTGGTAAGGTATCTTCAAAAAAGATGGGACAGTATGTGAAATACTAATAAAAACAGAAAGTGAATTCTGTTTGACCTGTACTGAATTGAGAACAGCCATGCTGTTCTAACATATGCAGAAATGGTTATATTTAGATGCCACTGAAAAAGACATCATTTAGAAGGCAACATGCATTTAATTTATCTTTCAGTGTTAATGGTGCCTTCATAGGTGTTACCTTTGCCATGGTCGCTATAATACACTCCCAAACCATGACATCAACATAAAAATGTGCCTCAGTAGAGTTCAAATGAGCTTGAGCCCTTAGAAGTCAGCAGCATTTCTGAACATTGTTGGCATATGGCTTCTGCTGTGCATGGTACATGAACTGTTTATTGACAACGATTTGTGAAAGTATCCCAGAGCGCACCCTATGGTATATATCACAGACACATGCCATTTTTTAATGCAGTGCTGTAATGTAAAGCATTACATTTCTTGTTTTTGTACTCTTGTTCGTTTCATTTTGTACTACATTTCACATATTGTCCCAATGTTTTTGGAATTGGGGTTTGTAATACAGTTCCAGTACTGCTAAAGACAATGTGTGAAAGTGAAATAGCAACTTGCAATGATCAACTGTCTTTCAGCCCCAGCACTGACTGACAAACCCCAGCCTGAAGCCACTCCAGCACAGTCCAGGAGGAGGAGTAAAAAGAAGGGAGAGGGAGAGAGGGAGGTGGAGTGTGTATGCATGTGGCTTTGACTCTGACTGTGGATGGCCACTCCCCCCTGTGTGAGTGTGTGCATGTGCTGATTAGAGCAAAGGCTCGGCTAATGAAACGTTCACAGTGCCGCTGCTGCTTGCTGCTGCCTCACTGTCTGACAGTGAAGGGAAAGAGAGCGAGAAGGGACTCACTTTTACACTGGATCTAAGACACTGTCTGACAGTGAGCTGTTGAGTCCCAGAGTTTTTGCTGACAGCCGGATCGGAGGGTAGACAAGGAAGCAGCATCCGATCATTGCATTCTCCGCAGTTTGTGCTTATAAGGGTTGTGACCAGTTCAGCAGGATTCATCAGGAGTGTGTTTCACTGAGGCTGCTTCAGGCTTAAGGCTTTCTGATGGATTAGCATTGTTTCGGTGCGGAGAGGTAAACGAGTGGCGTCATGGGGAACCAGGCAGCCAAAGCAGAAGAGCCAGAGACAGGTCTGAGAAAGAAAACATGCAGCTTTCTCTTCTGTTCTGTGTCTGTTTGTGTGTTTTTAGCATTTTAGCTCTCCATTTGCATCGCTTCCCCTGCTCTCTCTGCATTTTCTCTCACTTTTCTCATCATTATTTAACTGTACTTCAGTCAGTCAAATTAGATGACCATTTTCAAATTCTATTTAAAAAAATTTTAAAAATTAAGAAGGACACAGTTTCTTACATAGTGAGTTATGCAGTTGGTGACATTTACATTTGATTTACAATTTATATAGTGACATTCAAGTCTGAATTTCCAACTCTTTTCCCATTTGTTTTACTGTCAAGAATAGACAAACCTGGCAAAAGTAGTAAAGGATGATTTGCCTTTCTGATAAACAAGACGGTGGAGACACCAATAAATTTTCACCAAATTATTTTCAATCCCCTTAAACTTACAAAAACAAATATGGTATAAATTCAGAATTTAGAATGCACACACCTATGGGAGAAAATATGCATACAGCTACAAGTGAGGAATAAAATGATCAAATTGCACCATGCTGTTATCATCTGTGACAACAGCAGCTTCTAAGGGTTACTCTCTCTCATTCCTTTATTTTCATCTTCTCACTCTTTTTTTTCATGCATGACAACAAACCTCAGTCCTATTTCCAGCCTTCTGTAAGCTGTAAGAGTCTACAGTATGAAATGTGTTACCCACGGATGATAAATGCCTCTCATTTGCCAGCTTTTCCTCGTGTCATTTCTCTTCATTATCTCATTACTGCCTATGCTCTATGGTACTTATGCTGTCACTACCATAGACATTCATTAATAGCCTTGCCCAAAACTGTACATCTTGTAATACTCGTGCTCTCTTCTTTCTGAGTGCCACAGCTTTGAGCAGTGTTGGTGTGAAATCTTTTTCATCTTGAGCTGTGTTATTAATGATGACCAAAGGACTTCTCACTGTCCTAATGCTTTTTAGTGAGACTAATTGAGTAGATTGTTTACAGTACAGTGTGGCTATCTGCGTCTGGACTTGGAAAGTGCTGAGTAGTGTTGAATATCTGAAGCATCTTCTCAAGGGAGGGGACATGTGCTTGTGTGTCTCCCTGTATGTGCGCAAGTGCATGTGCCAAAGGCGGCTACATCACTCCCTGCACTCCCTTGATAGCCATAAACTACCCTGAAGATAGACTTAACCCATTTCCATTTCAAAGTAGGGTTTTAACTCCTTAGCTATGGCTTTAACTTTCAAGGTGGAACACAAAATTTCAGCCTTTCTTTCTTTCTCTTCATTTCTGTCTTGGGTGCCGTCTCTCACAGCGGCTCTGTGTATCTCTGCTTTCTTACATCCTGACCAAGGCTGAATATATTTTGACATCAGTTCCAACACAGATAACTTAATTTTGACACCTGGATTACATGTTTTTTCCATACCTTCTTTTTAATTAAGAACTAAAGGAAAGTGTGGATTAAATCAGACATGTAGTGAAGTATTTATGTATGCAAAGTACCAAAAGTAGGTGTATTTACTGATTGCAACGGACCACAGATTAATCAAGAAGCGCTGACATTAATAAAATATTAGCAGTCTAGACTTTGGAACAAGCATTCCTATGGGGTCACAGATGCCAACCAACAACATAAGTATTAAAATTCAGTATTGAATGAGGCATGAATTTTTGATACTTGGTAGTACTGAAGTAATTCTGTTGGTGACATAACAGTATTGAATTTCAATACCCAGCAATAATCGTCTCTCGATCCTTTCATGCATGTTCTTTATCACAATGAAGTTGCAAAGTTCAGACTGATAAATCATTTTACAACAGGAGATAACTTTAATAATTGAGCCCTTGCACTGAAAAACAGTATATATGAACTTTTTAATAATAAATTGTATGATTGTGTTTCTTTACTGAAACAGAAATAAAGCATAGTTTGCCTTTTTAATGTAAATTGGTTCTACAGTATAAAATAGAAAATAAAGTCACTGATAATCCAAAAGAAGGCGGAAGGGTAAATAAAGGATTTTTTGTTGGAGGGGCTTAATTATTATGAGGATTATAAAAACTGCGCAGTATTTAAGTGTGGGATATTCGTCAATAATGGGGTACATTTAATCGTGATTACAAAGACTATTTGGGGTGCATGGTATATCAGCAGCTGATGTGCGCCAGTAAAGGGTTATGTTTAATGCTTTGGAGTGCACAGTATATGGGTGGCCAATATATTATCCCTATTAACATAATATCAAAAAAATATTTAGCTTATACTCTCACTTTCATATCATGACTAGATGTGACTGTTTCCACTTTTGCAGAAATGAATCGCCTAGTGGGTCAGTGTAAATCAGTCTAAATAAAAGTGCCTGCTGATTGGATCAGTGCTATTTATTTTTAACATGGTTTACACTCACTGAATTTCATACATGGTTTCTAAAGTACTTATTTTAAATTGAAGAATTTAATGAATTATGGCTTAACTGAACTCTTTTATGCTTCCGAAAAGTAGTGTTTGTTTTCAGTGCATGTGTTCTATGTACAGGCAACACACATCTAATTAAAGTGTTCTGGAGGTCTTTTCAGGTATGCTAACTTACATTACATTTATGGGTTAACAGTGGTGTTGTTGTCTGTTGGACAGTGTGGTTGAGCACACCATTGCCCCCTACTCTGAGCTCTGCTTCATGAAATGCTGGATTTGTGTAGAAATTTCCCCAGACGTTCTCATTACGACAATGTGTCTGGCCCTGCAGGACTTGAGAGACGACGTAGTGCAGAATCGAGCAGCAATTCCTGACAGCCTGTAGAATCACATGGCTTTTGGAAAGGTCATTACGTCCCAACAGCAGAGACAAATAATGTGATGTAGTAAGCAATGAAGTGACAAGGAAAATGCAGTTTTCTTTACTATGTCTTCTTTAAAATGCACAATAAACAAGGTCTTATTGATGATATCAGCCATATCGCTGCATCCCTGTTTAGAATCTTCTGATTTTGTTACTTGCTCATTTCTTTGACAAGACAGTGCTGCTGCTGGGCTACTGATAGAGTGCTTTTCAGAGGTGTCCAAGGCTGTAGTCTAATGAAAGACTGGCTAAAAATGAAGCCTTTGTGATGCATGTGTGGATGTGTGTGTGCACTGGAGGTAAATGAAGTGGTGTGTGTGTGTAGTCTGACTGTGAGGAGGCATGCTGCCAGTGTGCCGCTGCAGGGACCTTATCAGCCAACACAAGGGGAAGCCTCGTCAGCTCATCGCATGAGTGTGTGTGTGTGTGTGTGTGTGTGTGTGTGTGTGTGTGTGTGGTTTGAGATAAAGCAGCAGGCTCTGATTTTGAAGTCAGCCCAACACACACACAGTAAGCCACACAAGGCTGGGCTGTGTCTGCCTCCACAATTTGATTCCTTTTGGCTCAGGGAAGCAGTATAGTTACGGATGAACACAGTTCCTTGTACGACTTGAATCCTTTTCCAGCTTTACAGAGGCATTAGTTTACAAGTCTTTCAGGTACTATTTGGATGGGATTAGTTTTACTTGGGGGCATGGGGCAATGTATTTATCACCAGTGTTTCTCCAATATTTTCTCATTGATAGATAGATTTTATTGATCCCAAAGGAAATTTAGCCATTCTGATTCTGAATCTGCCAAATATTTTTATCATATTCTGGCATCTTTTACACACTACTAAAAGGAACTGTTGAAATTACCCCAAGTTATATTAATTCCGTGCTAATGGACATGTTGGTAAAAATACTATCATATCCCATGGTTGTGGAAGTGTGGAAGTGTTTACTTGTGTTTTCTGTGATCTAAATCATGTTTTGTCCTTCCTCAAGTGTTCAACTCTGAACAGTAAACCATGTGAAATGACAAGGTTTGATTTTATGCTGTGATATTGACTGTGGGCTGTAAATTCCCAGGCTAACCCCAGTGACACATTGCTTTCACTTATGCGAGGTAGATGGTTATGAATAATTAAATAAATGCTTTTACAAGTCAGTGCGTAAATCAAATAGTCACTCCCATTTTTGTAATTTATACCAAGATTTCTTATATAAATTGGAAAATAAATATTATAGACATCCTATGAAAAATCACATGACCTCACCTCTCCATGGAACACTAATCCTGTCCAAATGGTCTGTGTGGCTGAAAAATACTTAACGCAAGTAACTTCAAGCTGCGTTGTATTCTCAAATGTGATGCAATTCATAATGCAACGCCAGCAACATCTGTATTTTTAGCATTATTATGAGGGGCACTAGAGCAACAGCCAGTTCTGACCATGACGTCTTGTACCACCAGCTTGCTTTCATTGGCTTTTCATATTAATATATCAAAAAAAAAAAAGCAGCACAGTTGTGGCTGTTGGAATAACAGTAGTTCTGTTTGCAGACACTCTGATTTGTCCTCTATTGCTCCCTTCATTACTGATTGTTTTAAGCACAGCAACAATGTAAGATCACACATTGTGTATACATTGTATGTCACACAGTGTATATGTCTATCACGACTGTACATTTGCAATGCATTAACAAAAACATAGTGTCATTCTGTGTTAATTATTTCTCACCCTCACCGCTTATTGAGACAGGCAGAGAAATTCTGTCAAAAGTGCAGATTTTAAATCAAACATGTCAAACTAGGGACCTTACAGGCCAAAGTGCTATGGAGATTAGTGTTTATCCTCACCTAATAAATGCTGAATGCTAGTGTTGAGTTCAGTTCATAAAGGCCTTGCTAATTAGCTGATGAGCTGAATCAGGTGTGTGTTGTGTAAAGAAGTAGTGTCCTAAGTCTGCAGTGTTTTGGCCCACCAGGACTGGAGCCTGTCACATGTGTTCTAAATCATTGCATTTCTGCAGAAGAGAATGTGTTTTCTTATAATGTGAATTTGATGAAATGTTGTTGTTATGTGTATGGTTTTGAAGAGGTGGGAAATATGATATTTTGTCATTATCCTGATATGTTACCTCACATACTTTTCTTAGAGTATTGTCGATATCGCCAGCCCTTAGTGGGCAACTGACCAACTTCATGTGTTGTTACAAAAAGCATAATTATTTTTGTTTAACTGGAATAACTAATGTAGTTCATTGTGGCACTACTGGGGCTTTTCATCAAATCAACTCATCAAATCTCAGCAAAAGAAAATTGTGATAAGTATAATTTATCATCAAAATGTCTTGTGAAAATATATTTTCACTGTATCACCCACTCTTACTGTCTTTTTTACTCGAAAGAAGAAACATTCAATATTTTTTGCCACCTTCTTGATATCAATGTAAACGGATTGAAGTCAAATGCTCAAAGCTATCACTCTAAAAAAAAGAAACATAAACATAAACTCTACATAACTTACAATGTAATTATATAGAGGAAAAAGAGAGGAATAACCTGACTTCTAAAACTTAATGATTAGCTTTGTTGGCTTTGCAGCATAACATTGTAATTACTGTAAGTGGGAGAAAAAAAAATGTTTCCTTTGTTATAGATTGGTGTCTGCAGCTTTTGCTTTATGGCTCTTTAAAGCTAATGAGTCAAAAGTCTAAGCATGTGAGTGTCTGTGTGTATGTAATAACTGCACTCTGAAACAGCTGGAGTGGATACTTATGGAGCCCTGCTTGTTCAGATATGGACACGCAGGACTTCTGAATCATACAGAAGAGCAGCTCAGGCTCAGTTCACACGAGGACAAACTTCCCAAACACACTTTCCTGTCATCTGTCTCCCGTAATCATTGCCCCCACGACACACCACATATGCGCTCCTTGGTCTCTGTGTAGCCTGAAGGATGAAGGGTTAATATTGGTGTAGTTTGTAATTTAAGCATTCGTTTCCATGTTTTTTTTTTTTCAGCCCTGGCAGTGCATTCATTGTATATTCAAATTTTTGTGCAATGTACAAAAAAGGTTTAAAAAAAAAGTTCTTTGGAGTGATGGCATAGAGCCATTTTTGGTTCTCTAAGCCACATTTATTGGTTGGTTCTTTAAAGAACTATTGTTACAAAAGATGTGTGTAGAATGTTTTTAAAGTTTAACCCCAGGCTCGTTAAATTGGATGAATATTTTTACCGAACATTGTGTCTGGCTGGATACATTTTTTTTTTATATTGGTGAAATAACAGTGTTTACCAGCGGAATCCCAATGTAATATGCCACTAATACATTAAAAGCATTAGCTAGGGTAGACGTTCATATTGCATAATATCTTTTCCAGTAAATTATATTATATTATATTATATGACTTTAAATGGCTGCTTAAGACTGTGTTACCATAAAACCTTGATATTTGACTTTGCTGTCATGCGGTCACACCCCTAGTACTCACAGTGATTTCTTTATGGCTCATTTTCATATCAATATCTATGTAGTGAAAGTGATTAACAAACTATATGTTGTCCAGCCCTAAGTAGTACCCACAAGCTTGTTTTTGCAAAGCCCTATTTTGTCTCATGGGCTCAAACTTTGGGGTCAGCTGATCTAGTTGACCTCCTATCAACACATCTGTTCTGCTGAACGGCAGTGTGGTATAGTCCACACTATTACAGCTATGCACTATGTCTGCCAAGGAATTCTATCTTACTGTGAATTCTACCACAAGCTGCATGATACTAATTTTGCTAGAGGATCACTGCAGTGTAAAAGCATTAATCGATCCGCATTATAACATCACATTATTTTGATCCCAGATGTGATCCAGCAAATGTAATTTAACAAGAATTGATTACCTGATAAACTGTTCAATGGTCTGTGAGGAATGGCACAGCAGAGCCTCAGAGTGTGCTTTGAATAAGTTTATATAATGTGTAAACAACACTGTTGTGCCTGATACACTGGGTTGTGTCAGTAACTTCACTGAGCATCACAATACACAAGCATCACAATACAGTATAACATGATAGAATGACAAAACATATCGGACAAGTTTCGTTTTTTAAATTTGTTTTAAAACCTACAGTATTGAAGAAATAAATAAGGTTGGGGAGAATGATAATGAAACTTGATAAAGAAAACCCTGACTATCGTAGCATGTCATAGAATTCTTTTCCATTTCACTCGTGCATGCACATGCCGTGTGGAAGTAAACACATATACCATCAGTACAGTGATGGCTGTATTGATACACATGTCACCAGAAGTTTGTCCATGATGTGCTGCGGTATTGGTGTTTTGAACACTGCACTACTTGTGTTACACAGTTATGTAGTAGTTTAGATTGCAGTTTTGATGGTCTTGAATAATTCCCAAAAACAATTGCTTCACTACTCTGTATTTTCAGAATGAAAGGTGCATAGCCAGAATATGAGCACACATAACTGTTTATTGGTATCAATTGCTTTAAAAAAAAATTTGATTCAAGGTGGTTTGTGTTGATAACAGAGAGTGACAGTTCCCTCTGGTTGCTCTAGGCTTTGTCAGAGGCCTATCTGTTTTGTCCCTTCAAGCCTGCTGATAAGTGAGCATTAATTTAAACATCCTAGTCCTCCCTGATCTGTTCTCATCTTAGAAAGATTGTAGTTTTGTCAAAACGAGGGATCATTTGTCTATGATTTCATATCATATGTCATGTCATATTTGATGCCAACTTTCAGCACCAACATAGCATGGGAACACCCAACTTATTGTGCTATTCAACTATTCAGCTTCCAGATAACACGTTCATTTGAAATTCCAAAGTAGTCTGGCCAGTACACCTCTAGTCTGTGACTCATAGCTACGTTGACTGGCCCAGTCTGAAATGTTCTGCGTGTTATTGGAAGCAGAAGCTTAACACCTCCCTCACAGGAAATGGCAGCTGATCTTTTGTTCATCACTTCAAGAACATGAATCATTTCCCTGTTCCACAGTGGAGAGTTTGCCTGACGAGCACAGCCAAATATGAGCACAACAAATCATGGAATTTCTACTTGGGCTGCTCAGTATATCGGTTCTTAATCCTTATCTCAGTATTGGCTTTTGTAATAATTATATGTATCCAGCTATATGTACACTGCTCAATAAAGGGGACACTCAAATAACACATCCTAGATCTGAATGAATTAAATATTCTCATTGAATACTTTGTTCTGTACAAAGTTGAATGTGCTGACAAAATCACACAAAAATCATCACTGGAAATCAAATTTATTAACCAATGGAGGACTGGATTTGGATTCACACAAAATTAAAGTGGAAAAACACACGACAGGCTGATCCAACTTTGATGTAATGTCCTTAAAACAAGTCAAAATGAGGCTCAGTATTGTGTGTGGCCTCCACGTGCCTGTATGACCTCCCTACAATGCCTGGGCGTGCTCCTGATGAGGTGGCGGAAGGTCTCCTGAGGGATCTCCTCCTAGACCTGGACTAAAGCATCTGCCAACTCCTGGACAGTCTGTGGTGCAACGTGGTGTTGGTGGATGGAGCGAAACATGTCCCAGATGTGCTCAATCGGATTCAGGTCTGGGGAACGGGCGGGCCAGTCCAAAGCTTCAATGCCTTCATCTTGCAGAAACTGCTGACACACTCCAGCCACATGAGGTCTAGCATTGTCCTGCATTAGGAGGAACTCAGGGCCAACCACACCAGCATATGGTCTCACAAGGGGTCTGAGGATCTCATCTCAGTACCTAATGGCAGTCAGGCTACCTCTGGCGAGCACATGGAGGGCTGTGCGGCCCTCCAAAGAAATGCCACCCCACACCATTACTGACCCACTGCCAAACCGGTCATGCTGAAGGATGTTGCAGGCAGCAGATCGCTCTCCACGGCGTCTCCAGACTCTGTCACGTCTGTCACATGTGCTCAGTGTGAACCTGCTTTCATCTGTGATGAGCACAGGGCGCCAGTGGCGAATTTGCCAATCCTGGTGTTCTCTGGCAAATGCCAAGCGTCCTGCATGGTGTTGGGCTGTGAGCACAACCCCCATCTGTGGACATCGGGCCCTCATACCATCCTCATGGAGTCAGTTTCTAACCGTTTGTGCCTGACACATGCACATTTGTGGCCTGCTGGAGGTCATTTTGCAGGGCTCTGGCAGTGCTCCTCCTGTTCCTCCTTGCACAAAGGTGGAGGTAACGGTCCTGCTGCTGGGTTGTTGCCCTCCTACGGCCTCCTCCACATCTCCTGGTGTACTGGCCTGTTTCCTGGTAGCGCCTCCAGCCTCTGGACACTATGCTGACAGACACAGCAAACCTTCTTGCCACAGCTCGCATTGATGTGCCATCCTGGATGAGCTGCACTACCTGAGCCACTTGTGTGGGTTGTAGAGTCCATCTCATGCTACCACGAGTGTGGAAGCACCACCAACATTCAAAAGTGACCAAAACATCAGCCAGAAAGCATCGGCACTGAGAAGTGGTCTGTGGTCCCCACCTGCAGAACCACTCCTTTATTGAGTGTGTCTTGCTAATTGCCAATGATTTCCACCTGTTGTCTATTCCATTTGCACAACAGCATGTGAAATTGATTGTCAATCAGTGTTGCTTCCTAAGTGGACAGTTTGATTTCACAGAGGTTTGATTTACTTGGAGTTATATTGTGTTGTTTAAGTGTTCCCTTTATTTTTTTGAGCAGTGTATATAGCTACAATTCTAGTGTTTTGTCCATATCTTACAGCTTTACTTCCAATCCACACTCACTGTAACAGGAGAAAAAAAATTCACCTTCCAGTTAAACCTCATTACACTATCGTTTTGATGTTGTCTCTAAGTGAAGGGATCAGAGGTTTATTGTCAGAGAAGGCAGTGATGAAGGATGCTGTATTGAAGCGGCCCACTGTCGTTTTTTTTAGGGTTAGCCAAGTGGAGGCTGGACTAGCGCCCGTGCTCAGCAGATATCTAGATGACCTTAGCTCTGAAATATGGCTCAACAGTGGGCCTATTTTCAGCCTTGCTTGGAGACCAAAAAATACCAGTCTGTACCTTCTCTAGATGTTTATCCAGTGAGGTGGATGAGAAGAATGGAGAGAGACAGGCTGGGGCAGAGAAAGGGGCTGTTTAGCTTTTTCATGCTCAAAAAAGGAACAAGAAGAGGTCCACAGCTCCTGTGGTGACTAGGCTCACATTGCCCAAATGTTTGGAAGTTTGGGTAATGCTGAGGGAAGCTGCCAAGTGTTTTTGTTGAAGGGGAAATGGTTGAGAGAAGGTTGTGATAGTTTTGCAATGGGGGATTAGTGATAGCAGTGTTTTCTTTTTTCGTTCTGGTTCCTGTATTGCTGAATTTTGAGGGAAGGAGAAGGACAGATAGGCCTGATTCTCACAGTAAAGACATGCTGGGCACTGTGTATGTCCAACAGGCTGGAAAAACATGGGCTTTGTTGAACAGACTGATTTCCAGTGGATCATATCATACTTGTGAACACAGTTTTAGTTGTTTTGGTTAACGGAAGAAGAAACAGGAATTCTTGTCTGGATTTCTGTGGCTGTTGGAATGTCTCTGGTGTCTGATCTCCTTCCACAGTAAAGAGAGTAGCTATATTTTAGATCATCTATGTGTGGGAGTGTGGGGGAGTTTGCATTGTTGCATTTAGTGACTTAACATGTGCGTTCTGCTCAGATGAGCTATTCTCATGCTGGCCTCCTGCTTGTATTTCTTATTGGCCACTTTAAAGACTCATCTACAGTGCTGTACAAAAGAGACTACCATTTATTTATTTAATTGCCCGACCATTTAGTACAAGTTACTTCTTTAGCATCAGGAGCCAAAACATGTATTTAACAGTAAGTAAATTATACAGATGCCTCGAATGTAATACCATATTTATCAAGATTTAGTGTGTTCACTCTTTGCCTTTATTACAGCTTCCATTCTTTGCAGAGATATTTTTGCACACCTCCAAACGTTTTAGGCATTTGTTGCATTTTTGCTTTTCACGGTCCAAGTAATCCAAACATAATTATTAATCTGGAGGTCTGGAATCTGGGATGGTCAGTCCATTGTTCTGACTTTTTTCTTTTGTCAGTAACAGCTTCTTGACGGCTACACGTCCTTATAGGCTCAAAAGTGTTGAGTTATCTTCTCACAGTGGATGGACGGACCTGTGGATTTTTTTCAGATCTGAAGCAAGAGTGGAGCTTGATTTTCTCCTCTCTCCCAAAGATGAAATCTTTAATTACTGTTTACCTGATGGGGACAGTATTGGTGGTCTGCTAATGATTGGTAGGAGTGTACATTTTCTTTTTCTTTTTTTTTTTCTTGTATTTATTTATTTTTTTGTTATCTAATCTCTTCAGGACTGTCTCCTGACTAATGAATAACTTGTACTTAATGGCTGTTTTAAAAAAGGTGGTATCTGACTTTTTCACAGTATTGTACTGTGTAGAGGTAGAGACTATAGCTCATCTGTATCCTTGCGCAATTTGTGTTCTTGCCCTTCCCCAAATAATTTGGTCAGCATTGCTCCTGTGATGGTCCATTACCAATGAAGTAGAGGAGGGCGAATAAGTTGTCCAGCAGCGGGTGGGCTGCAGTGAGTAAATGTAAGCCTGCAACTATATGGTGGGTGTATGTGGTAAAATGGCCAGTGAGTGTACAAAATAGATGCTTCTAATAAAAAAGTAACTCGGTGTATATGTGAGTGTGTATACTGTAACAGACATATGAGAGAAAATTCATGACTCAAGTTTTATGAATTCCCATATGCTCAAGACCTTCAAGCGTGATTAATTTTGCACTTTATGCAAATCACTCACTTGCAAATGGGTGTTTGCATGACTTGTCTGGGGTGTGATGCTGCCACCTTCCCTTGTCAGCAATGTCACACTTGTGTGCTCCTCTTTTGTCCAGCAGCTGCATTCTCCCTATCCCATCACACTTAAGATTGTGCCAGGTAATTTTTCGTGGCACCGCTGCTGGTCTCCAAAAAGGACTGAGTTCTCTTGCAGTCAGGCACAGACGCACACGGTGTGTTTAGTTTGGAGAGACTGTGTCTGTTGTGTTAAGCCACTATGAGAAGCTCTGCATGAGGTGTATTTCTTCCTAACACTCTTTGCTGCTTTATTTGCCCAACAGCATGCTTCCCTGCAGCTTCTCTGGTTAGTAAAATGAGAGAAAAATGTGAAGTCTAACAGATCAGTGTTGTGAAGTCAGTTTAACAGCGTTACCTGCTCATCACTTCTGTTTGTAGAATGTGACCTAGACAGGAAAAATATCAAATAGACGTCCTAAAGTTGAATTAGGCCTAGATTCTTGGTATGAACCAAAAAGGTAGCCCAAGAAAATTCTCTTCACACTTAACAATTGCAAACCAGAGACTGAGTTGAACTCCATTATAAAGTTACCTAGAAACAAAGGTATCAATAAAAAAAATCTTAATTGTCTGTTAAGGTTAAATTATTCTTTAACAATTTTATAAATCTCTTAAATGGCTAGTGGGCCTGGGCTTCTATTACTCATTCAGTTAACATAAGAATAATAGTTTGCTTGTTTTTTTCATGCAATTACTAATATGCCCTAGGATGTAACAGGCATGAGAATTTAAGGTGCTAAACAATGAATGCCTTTAAACAACATCCCAACTCATTTTAGTCTAGATAAACTTTACGAAATGCTTTGTTTTCATGCTGACCTTGTTGACCTGATTTCTGGAATTATGATAACACTGACCAAAGACTGTGTTTTTAGTCCTGTTTAATTGGATTTAGTACAGTTCAGTGTGTGAAATGAAAAAAAAAATCTTTGTATTCATAGTTTTGATCAGAATTTTAGGGCTTTTTAATTCTGGTTCTTTTTGTCAGCTCCAACTTATCAGACCCCAGAAAAACAAAATATCGTGATGCATGTCTTTTATTGTGGAATTGTCTTGAAGTGCTGTGATGTTTTTGCCATTTTTCCTGCACTACCGAACCTAAAATTTCAACCTGACTTAAGCTCAACAAATATTTGAGAAATGGTGAATAGAATGTCACTCCTTCCAGATGAGCTATAGGGAGTATCTGCTACAGTAAACAGTAAAGTCATTAAATAGGTTTTCTGTTTGTCAGGACAGGTGTGTTGTGTTTGAATTTGCCCCTGTCCTGTTTGTCTATGTGTGATGTAACTCGGCACTGTCATAAAGATTGGCAACACCTATAATTGGCGTAAATTGACAGCATAATCACCAGAAAATTATTATATTTTCTTAGCCTGTGTTCAGAAACCTTATCAAACTGCCAATCCGAGATCCTTGTTGTATTTATTTGTGTATCTAAGGCACCAGGCAGAGCCATCTTTCAGAAATTTCTAGGAATCCTGTCAGAAAGCCCAGTCACTTTATTGTTGTCCAGGCCATTGTGTTCTGTGTGTTTGTGATGTCCATTGGCCAGTGCGGTCATAACATTGCTGCACTGGTTTTACAGTCAACTGAGAAGAAGCGGCTCCTTATGGATTAAGTTGTTTTGCTTTACAAAAAAAACATCCCCACTTGAAGCAGCATCATTTTTTAATACCTTCTAATTTCATGGCTCTCCTCGGGGTGATTGTGTGTGTTTTGTTTGCCATTGGTTATGAGAGAAGCATGGAAAAACCAATGGGGTTAGAGGCATGTGCAACTCAAGACCTTTTAAGTAGTTCACAGTCAGATCTGTCTCTATTTGCATAAGCATTTCATTAGTATAGTCCCTTTTTTTCCATTCCCATTGGAGTCTTAAAGGAAGAGTTCACACAAATAATTCTAATATTGCTAACAATGAATGAAAGAAAATAGCAGACATCATGCTGACTGGTGGCTGCCAGCTTTGATTCAGTACTTCCCATGTTAGCATGTATTGTCAGACTGTTCCTATATGCTGGTAGATCACATTTTGGAAATTCAGAGTTGTAGCATCTATAAGAGACAACTAATAGAGCTTGTGAATGTGGAGCCCTGCAATGTCACTCAGGCTTTTACCAGCTATATTTGCATGCTTGTGCTTGAAGAAAGTATCCTCAGTTCTATTTTTGACTTGTTTTTGTCTGCCATATACCCAAAATAATGGATTTATTTTGGGCTTCACCCAAGAACATTGCACTTACTGAAAGATAAATACGGAAACAAGCTCCAAATACCTCAGCATCTCATACGTCTGTCATTTCGACTCCTTTCAGTTTTGGCACTTGTAAGCAAGGGCTACATTTGGGTGATGAAATTTTGAAATATGTCCACCCCAAGCTCCCAGTGATGTTCCTAATTTTTCAGTAAATGTGACATCATTCTAAACTTTATTAGTTTAAGTCTTTTTTGGCTTGAGCTGAATGAAGCATTTGAGATAAAAACACTGTCATCTGGGTCCTTCTCTTTGATCCTTCACCTTTTGCCCTTTTGTAAAAGAGTGGCCTCCTTTGAAACCATCTGATCGGCAGTATGCTTACAACATGATGGCATGACGAATGGACAGCTTTGTAGATGATTAGCCTTCAAAATCAAGTCTTTGGTCAGGAAAAAAACATTCTCTCTGAAAAACATACTCTGCCTAGTATTTGTGGAGATAGAGCTCTGTTATGAACGATAGAACTATATTATAAATGTTTGGTGGTAAGTTGATTTCAGCACATAACTCTTTATAATGTAGGTTTACTACATTAGTCCAGTTTTATTCTAGGCTTATTTTGTCTAATTCATGATGTTCAGAGAACGGTGGAGAGGTTTGCCAGCTCTATGGGGCAGTGACCCCATATCTGGTTAGCAGGTCTCAAACAAATAAAAAACTCTCCCTAGTTTGTCACAATTATCTTTATCTTATTTTAACCAATTCTAGTAATTGCCGGCCACACAAAGATCAGAGGAAGTGATAACTGGTAACATCAAAGAGAATCTCTAGTTTTCTGTTACCCTCCATGGATTTAGTTTTCCTAACATTCCTGCCAAAGTAGGACCAGAAAGAGAAGGATTCGTCTTTTAAATAAAGGCACCACAAATGAAAAACAGCGAGAGAGTACAACAAAACAAATCTGGTCAGCATTAGTTTGGCTACTCAGCCAGCACCAAATGAACATGGTCAAGAAACAGCTGTGCAGGAAGTATAACATGGATGTTGAAAGTTGAACAGCTTCTTCATGTCGAATCAGACATTTTGTATAGTTAATGCTTTTGTGAAGTATTCATAAATACCTCCTATCAGCATGCAGTATACTTTTGATGCTTACCGCATGCAGCATGCTAGAGGTTTCTGTACAGCAGTACAAGATTCAGTATTCTTGCTGTATTGTGCAACCAAGTTCTGTAATCAAAACAGCAGACAGCTATATTTTGAGTTGTAGCAGCATTATTGCACTAGTAACTGTCTTATTATTTATGCTAAAATGTCGTCTATAGAAAGTTTATATAATTTTCAACAGAATTAAGACATCTGTAGTTTATTTTACCTTATCCATACTGCAGAAAATAAATGTGGACAGAAAACACTCAGCACCTCATAGTGTCTGATGTGAAATAGCAAGTGTCATAAAGCAGCATAGGTTCGCTGGGCACGCCATGCCACTTTGTTTCTGGTTTAAAATAGGCATTAGATTTTAAGCCTAAAAGGTGTGTCATTTGCCTAAAACAAATGCCTGAGTGGCTAAGACAGCAGGGTTCCTTACCACTGAAGCCTTGTGACATACCAGCCAGTTAGGCATCTTGAAGTCTAGAAGACTGTGTGGCACAGCTGAATGCTTAGAGTTCTCATTCAAGCATATTAAGGAGCTTAACAATGCTGTATTACTGGTAGTTTGAAAAGAAAGAAGAAAAGAAGCCTTCATCATTCGTGGTAGCCCTCATCATTCCGGATTGAGAAAGAGAGAGAGCTAGACATTGAGAAGTATTAGCTATGACTAACCATATCTGAAACCTGACTGATTTTGAAGCCATGAAACTTCAGGGCAAGTAATATGATGGAATTTGCCATCAGCCTCATTGAGGGTGCATTTCCTCCACAGGGATGGGGTTTGCTGAATAAATAACGGTAAGTAAAGCCGAATGAGATTCTTTACGATAAGTGGAATAGTGGCTGTAAATCTTGGATCTGTGTTCCAGAGAGGGACAGGATGCCTCTTTGTGAAGTAGACCAAGCAGAACAAAAGGGCTGAGTCACTCTGCAGACTGACAGTTTGACTTGTTACTGCAGAGAGAAATGTGCCTTATACAGGCGCTGAGGCAGGCCATTACGTGATTGCACAGGAGACTGGAATGCCATTTCCCAGACCAAGAACAGAAAGGTTTACTCAACAATGGTGGAAGAAAAGCCAGGTTGATATGCTAGCCAAACAAAAACATTTCCTGGAACATGAAAGTTTTCATCAAACTACTCAGCATAGCAGATCTCTGCTAAGTAGTTTCTAAGCAGTTGTAATCAGGAATGAATATTGTAGTGATTACAATAACATACAGTTAATCCTGGCCAAAAAACATGGATGGAAAGATGGTCCTGTCATAAGGAAACCTACATGTTCTAATGACCTGTTTCTGACTTTTCAGGAAACTATTAAGCAAAATGTGAAATAAAAGATTTTATATCAGTCCAGCATTGACAGATCATGCTTGCAGCTGTGGCTGTAAAACATATCTGCTAATGCTGGGCTTTAAATCATAGCACCGTTCAATTGCAGACTGGGAGGTGTATCTGCAAAGCAGTTCAGTCTAAGGGTGCTGTATTTGGATCAGTTGTGGTTTTGCCAATAGTGCCAAAGACTGTTATGCGTAGGAGGGGACCGGATCCCAGATCAGTACTCTGAGGTATTGTAAATACTGCTCCAGGCCAGACTTACTCTCTAATGCTGCAACCTCCTCCACACAATGTCATATCCTGCCGTGGAGCAAGGCAGGGGGATTTCACGCAGCGCCAAGAAGATTTTGTTTTCTGGCTCTGACTCTCATTGGGAAAGCCTGCATTTTAGGGAGCTATGGAGAGATACTGAGAGGCACGATGACAGAAGTATAGTGAACAAGGGATAACTGAAATGAGTCTGTGAAATCTGATTATGACGCGACTGCTAGATAAACCAATTCCCCTGTCAGCATACATATGTGCTTATTATTCGTTTAAACGGTAAGAACAGGAAGTTACCTTCAAGGAGGCAAGAATACAGAGAGAATGTGTATTTGCTTTTGGAGAAAGCTTCTTTGTGTATCAAATTTATTTTTTCTTGGACAGTAGTTATAATTTACCACTAAGAGTATCTTGTAACAATGGCAGCTTTTTAATTGGCAGTATTACGAAGAAATCGTACTTGGGACAAACCAATACAAAAGTTGTGGGACGATGTTGGTAGCATACGTTTCCAGGCCTATATCTGTTGGTACAGGTGTTGGTATGGTGACTAAAGATCCAAATAGAAGACAGGAAATTCTGGAGAAACCATCCATATGGTCTCCAGTAGTCAGAACCAACTCGATGGCACTTCATAATAATAATAATAATAATAATAATGATCTACTCTCATTTAATACTGTGATTTCTTTAAGCGGTCTTTATTCTAATATGTTAAGAACACAATCTACCAGAACCATACATTTGTAGATTTTTGCTTTGTATCACAAACTACCATTTTGATCAAGCGAACAAATGAATATAAATATACTTTATAAACCAGTGGTCTTTTAATGTTGCTTTAAATAAACAAATCAATCATGTTTGGTTCAATAGTGATTTCAGTTTTGTTCTGAATCAGAAACTGTTGCTGTGCATCCAACAATAAAGGAAGCATGATTAGTCTTTGAATGTGTAGCTGTGTTTTAGGAATGACAGGATTTGTCCATGTCAGCACTTGGTCAGTCAAATTACAAGCAACACCTGTACTGTGTTTTAAGAAACCTCGATTTTAAGACTCCAGTGTTGTACTCATATCGCCCTGAATATGTACATCTTTGTGTGCTCTTTATCCATTGTTCAGCTAACACAGTAAACATTTGGACATGAAAAGATGATTATCAAAATCATCTTTTACTTTTAATGCCCCACTTTGGCAAATTGCTTAGTTTTGATACTTCTTATGATCATTAAATCTTCTTACCAGTATGGCATATGCTAATGTGGAACATAGCAACCCCACCCCTTATAAGCTGGTCCTTAAGCTTGACCGGCTCAGGCCACCCTGACCATTCGGCATGTCACCATGCTGACGCAGATGGAAATTCTTTGATTCCGTTTTCCCCTGCGTGACAGGATGTGGAGTGGAATGCCAGCTCGTCCCAGCTTCCCTGTCCCAGGACTGTGTACATGTATGGAAACCGATCCAATGTGCCCATCCCATTTACTGGCAGGACAACAGGAAAGGATGACAGCAAGGCAGGAGCTGTTTTTAAGTTATACCCCCCATATCCCCATGAGTGGAAAACATCAAACAAGTCCTTGTTCAAGCTTCCTTTCCCAAAGGAGAAGGATTGAAGTGGAAAAGGGAAGACCTTCCAAGACTTGCAACCTTGAGTTTTGTTTTGTTCGTATCAAGACTCCAAAACTGTTCAAGGAACAAAATGAAAACTAGAATGAACAGTATTTTGCTAGGAACAAAAACAAGCCCAGAAAAGGAAATATCCTGAGCTTAACATTAAGCTTGATGTGTGAGAAAAACAGCTTAGCTACTCAGTGATGGATACTTTGATGAAGTTGCTTAAAAACGACTTTTTAATCTTGTTCTGACAGGCATAGGGATGCTATGTTGGTGTTGGAACACAAGTTTGGAAACATCAAAGTATTAGTTCTGCTCTGAGTGAACCAATGTTTTTTTATTTTGAACTCAGGTTCTTGTGCAGGTCTGCAGTGGTTCATCGATGGACACTGGCCTTAGATTACTGCAAAACTCCTACTTAGAGAAAAATTATGAGGCCTCATAAGAATTCCTAGCACCTACAAGGCTATCCAGTTATGGCAGGCACTTTGGTGTGTAACTGTGTCATGTCAGTGCTGCCAGCCAATGCTATGACACACGACTCCCAGCAGTCACTTATATGTCAGCACTCAAATACTAACCCTGTACAGTTAATTACTCCAGGGGTCATTTCTTAATGCACTGCACTCTATCAAACTGGCAATTCCTGCTGAGAACCATCCAGTCATGTGACTCCTACTGTGAGCTGAAACCTCATATGGCATTAAGGATGGAGAATTTAATGCACTTTCTCCTTAATTAAATTACTAAATAAAGATGTTTGGCAAGCAGTACTTGGAAATTATAGAAGGAGTGGGAGCATTATATAAATGAAAATACAGTGTCGTTACTTGTATGCAAGGCACACTATATTGCCAAAAGCGTGCCTTCACGCGCATATGAATGAGTGACATCCCATTCTTAATCCATAGGATTTAACATGATGTCAGCCCACCCTTTGCAGCTATAACAGCTTCAACTCTCCTGGGAAGGCTTTCCACAAGGTTTAGGAGTGTGTTTATGGGAATCAGACGCTGGTGTTTGACGAAAAGGTCTGGCTCACAGTCTCTGCTCTACTTCATCTCAAAGTTGTTCTATCGGGTTTAGGTCAGGTCTCTGTGCAGACTAGTCAAGTTATTCCACTCCACCAAACTTAACACTTGGCACAATACAGTCAGACAAGTACCGTTCTCCTGGCAACCGCCAAACCCAGACTCGTACATCGGATTGCCAGACAGAGAAGAGAACCAGTCTCCACTGTCCAGTGGTGGCGCTTTACACCACCACCACGTTCAACACTTTTCATTGTGCTTGGTGATGTAAGGCTTGGATGCAGCTGCACGGCCATGGACTCCCATTCCATGAAGCTCTCTATGCGCTGTTCTTGAGCTAATCTGAAGGCCACATGAAGTTTGGAGGTCTGAAGCGATTGACTCTGCAGAAAATTGGCAACCTCTGTGCACTATGCGCCTCAGCATCCGCTGACCCCACTCTGTCATTTTACGTGGCCTACCACTTTGTGGCTGAGTTGCTGTCGTTACCAATCGCTTCCACTTTGTTTTAATGCCACTGACAGTTGACTGTGGAATATTTAGTAGCGTTTAAATTTTACGACTGGTCTTGCTGCACAGGTGACATCCTACCACGGTACCACGCTGGAATTCACTGAGCTCTTGAGAGCAACCCATTCTTTCGTAAATGTTTGTAGAAGCAGTCTGCAAGTCTAGGTGCTTGGTTTTATACCCCTGTGGCCGTGGAAGTGATTGGTACATCTGGATTCAGTGATTTGGATGGGTGAGTGAATACTTTTGGCAATGTAATGTATATACGAAATATACAGTATTGTAACTAAAAGGAGTTTATCTTTGCAGTTCCTTTTGGGAAAGCAGTGTCTGTTTTTTTGGAAAACATTTGTAAAGTAGTTTCTCGTTGAGAGGAAGCATGCAATTTTCAGATAACATTTGCTGTTCCTGGATTCATGGCTATACACAAGCCTGTTGATTTTGGCTACCAGTGACACATTCAAAAAGCCATATACACTTGAACTTTTTACCAGCTTTTCTCAAATTACAGAACTGTATTAAAGTTGTTTTTTAATGCAGAAAAACACTGAGATATAGTGCTCTAAAAGACAGAAATCTTCTTGAAATGCTGTCTACATCTACTGTTAAGCCATTCAGTGCCTTGTTGTATATTTCAGTGTCAGCCTCAAGAGCAAGAGTCTATTTACTTATTTTTTTACTTGGCGTATCAATGAGAGGTGGTGTGCACAGACAAGAAGACATAGTCTGTGGGTTTGGGGCACTGGAGGAGGCTCTTGTGAAGGACATTCAGTACTTTTTCCTCCCATATTTGATTTAAAGTCTACCATGTTTCATAGCCTTTGAGTGGAGGCTTAAGTCTAGCTCTACAAAAGTAGCTTTGTTGTTCACCTTCACCCTTGTTTCTACCGTTTTCAGTCCCGTTTCCATTTGATTTGTGGTGACTCTTTTTCTTTAAATTCAATCTGTTTCACATCCTTACTCTGTCCCTGTTACCCCTTGTCCTCCCTACCAAATATAGCCAGTTACCAGAATCTGGCAGGGTCAAGGACAGCCAAGCTCTCACAGACTTTGGAGTTTTCCCATCCATTTCTTTAAATAGTTTCTTTTGTGTCCTCATTAATTCATGGATTGTCTTATTTTATGAGTTCTTTTGTTTCCATTGCTGCCTGGGTATGCCAGAACTGGACCTGTCATCAATGCCAACTGGGTGACAGGCATAAATTGACTGAATGAATCAACCCTTGCTCTTAATACAGCCACCAAAAGCCCCATTTTCTCCCAAGCATTTGCATATGCAAACACTCTGAAAATGGCACCATGGTTACACTTTGCAGAGTGCAATGGTACCAGTTGACCAGTTTTCGTACATTGAGGTGCCCACATTCAGTGAACCTTCAACAACTCAATTGTGAATCGTGCATTGATATTGTAGGGTTGATTCTCTTCTACTTCCATTTGTGCCTTTGGGACATTTGGGACATTATGGTGCCAACGATGTTTTTCATTTGTTTTTTGTTTGTCTCATTCAGCGCAACACTTTCTAGCTAAATGCTGTGCATTCAGACCTATGATTCACTGCATGTTGTCAACAAAAGGGGTAACACCCTGCTAGAATTCAAAGGAGAATCTTTGTAGTCTATATGGGTTTTGTTAGACCCAAGAGCAGTAAGATGAGAAATGCAGAAATGGCCTAACATCATGGACCAAGTATTAGTCACCTTAATGAAAATAAGACCATTCAAACACCATTCTATGCCTAAATTTGTTCACTCTACCCAAAGAGCTGTCAAGGATTTTGAGCAGCCCTTTGTTTCTAGGTTGTTGTCCAGTTTTTGTGAGCACAACAGTATTATCGTTTGTCAGACAGAAAGTGTTCTACCGAGTGGAGCAGTCTATAGGCTACATCATTCACCCATCCAGTGGATGAATGTTTTAAACATGATGATGGTGATATATAATTTAGGAATGTGTGTTCTGGTTCTGGCCGTGATGGATGTGTTTGAGACAGAGAGGGAATGAAAAAAGAAAAGGAATATAGAGTTTTAATGGCTTATGTCCTGACCCAGCCTCTCGCAGGACACTTTATTAACCTGACTGATGCTGAAGCAAGAATCAAGCCCACCAATCAATCTAAAAAATCACCTCTCTGACAGAGTCATTGGAGAGAGCTCAAGGGAGAGGAACAATATTACTCTTTTATTACTCTTCATTCTTTAGTTAACAAATATTGTGATTGAAAGCAATCCCATATGACTCAATGCCACCCTGCATTAGCAGTGTCACAGCTTTCAACAGATCCATATTTGAGCTCTGCAGTTTACTTTACCGTTGTTATCCATAACATGTAACTTGCTACTTTTGTTGTCATAAAATACAAGCACATGCAGGCTGCCACTAAAAAAAAACAAGGTTGACGCATGATAAAGTCATGGCTGAGACCTCTTAGCTCCCTGGACCTTTTCTATCAAGTGTGCAGAGAGAATACTAAACAGCCATATGGCTCCAAGTAGATGGAGGAGGAGGCCTGACAGGCTCTGTGCAAAAAAGTAATTGTCACTACAAAGACAGCTTCAATAGCACAGTGCTTACACAATCCAGAGAAGCATGGCATTACCAGTTGAAATTAAATCATAATGTGTGTGTGTGTAAGAGAGAGAGAGAGAAAGAGAAAGAGATGTCCTGTGGTTTGGAAGAGAACGTGTAGTCTGTGTTTGCATAAATTCACTTGTTAATTTATATCTTTTGCATCTGTGGCCTCAGAAACTTAGTCTCATCACAAGAATTTAGTCAATGTATCCATCTAGACTAATCCTCACATTGCCCAGTGGGACAGCTTTTTTTGCCCTGAAGCACAGCAATCCCATTGTAACTGCCTATACACTGCTCTAGAACATTCCCTGAACTGCAGGGGCATTGTCATCAATTGTAAAAAGTGCCCCCACGTTTGCGTTGGTGTTTGCTGATTATTGTAAAACCGACAATAAAACCTTTCACCAGTATCCCTCTTCACATAAAGCCTGTGGTATACCAGCCATTCTATAGACCACTCTGGAATTATAGGTTTTATGGCTTTCTGGTTCCACTCAAATGCTAGTTGACTGTTTTCTACTGAAGCACTATGGTTACAATATGGAGAGGCAGTGCCTGGTAGCCATTTGAATATCATAATACAAAACATCTTCTGTTTAGTAGTAAGCTGAATGAATGACCTTTCACACTGATACTTTGAGCCTTGAACAATGACATGAAATGAAAGGCTATATTGTCCCTTATATTTTGCAGCCCAAGTGACCATGAGGAATGATTCTTTTCTAAGTAGCAGTTTAAATAAAAATTGATACTGCTACAAAAATGTTTTAATAGAAATTGAGTTTTTAATCAACAGAAATATTGTTTCATTGTTTAATAAGAAAGTCCTATTTATTTTGTTTCCCAAACAAATAATTCTAAAATGTGCCCCTTATATGCAAACTGCTTGAATGAAAAGGCCATTCATATTTCAACACTTCAGGCACTTGGCTTGCTCATCACGTTCACCTATGAAGAGATTTTAAGCAGCAAAACTTGCTTTGTCTCTCTACAGGTATCCAGTCGGGCAAAAAGTCAGGGATACCTGCTCCCCGGGAAATCCCCCAGACCATCTCCAGAGACCGTACCTCACTACGGGACCAGCTGAAAACCTCTAGTGCCAAGAAGATGATCCCTAGTGCCAGCACCTCCAGCCTGTCCACTCTAGCTAAGCACTCCCGTGGTTCTGTCAAGACAAAGACAGAAGCTGAGAGTGCAGACAAGGCCCTCTTAGAGTGCCAGGTTAAGGAGCTGCTAGCTGAGGCCAAAGCCAAAGAATTTGAGATCAGCAAGTTGCGGATGGAACTGCAGCGATGCAGAGGCAAAGGATCACCTCAGGAGGCTGGCACACCAGATGGGACCTCAGATGGGGAGCGAACTCAGCCACACTCCCCAGACTTTCAGACCTTAGTTGTAGAGTTGAAGGAGAAGAACGGACGCTTTCAGAGGGAGCTGGCTGCTTTACGGGAGGAGAACCAAGCGTTGAAGGAAAAGCTAATCTCATTGGAGACCTCTCAGGTCTCCAGTGGTAATACTGTTGCAACTTCCACATCACTAACCTGTCCAACCACAACCTCCACATCACTAACCAGTCCAGCCAAACCTTCTGTTAATGGGGTTCTCCCTGAGAGTACCAGCACCGAAATGGGAACAAGTGGGCCACTTAATGGCAGTCCAATCAAAACCTCTGCATCATCCGGTAGTGATGTCACCAAAGGTTCTTCATCACCTTCCCCAGACTCCTCAGAGTTTGAGAAGATCCCATCTCGCTCAGATTCTGTCAGCAGTAGCACCAAGGGTGTTGCTTCAGGGACCATGGAACGAGATCTATCGGTGGAGTGCTTGACAGAGCGCATCCAAAAAATGGAGGAGAGCCACCACAGCACGGCGGAAGAACTCCAGGCTACCTTGCAGGAATTGGCCGATCAACAGCAGGTTGTGCAGGAGCTAACAGTAGAGAATGAGCGCCTGGCTGAGGAGAAGGGTCTTCTTCAAACCTCTCTACAGCAGCAGAGGGAGCGTGTGGAACTCCTGGCCCAAAAGAATGAGGCCCTGCTTCAGAGGCTTCGAGAACAAGCCCAGAGCCAAGAAGCTGAGGCCACACGCGTGTCCAGGATGGCAGAGCTGGAGCAGCGTCTGGCTGAGCAGGTGGAGAACTCACGTTTTGAGAGGGAGAAGCTTGTGGATATTCAGCAGCAACTGACTGGAAGCTTGAGAGCATTGGAGAAGGAGCATCAGGAGGCCCAAACGACTGCGAGAAGTTTGAAAGAAGAGCTGGAGCTCCTCCGACAGCAGCTGGAAAGGGAGAAGGAGGCTGGAGTGACGGCAGCAAGGCTGGTAGAGGAAGAGCATCAAGCCATGGAGGCTCTGAAGGCAGAGAATGAGCGTTTAAAGGGCCAGGTGGAGACAGAGAGGCAGAAAGTGGTGGAACTCAAAGCGGTACAAAGTGCCAGCAACAGCACAGAGCTGCAAGCCTTACTCAAAGCAGCTCATGCAGACAGAGACAAGCTGGAGGTCAGCTGCTCTGAGCTGAGGCAGGAGTTGCTGCTGGCAAACAATGAAGTGGAGCATTTTCAGGGCATGCTTAACAAGGTAGGTGTCTCTACCTTGACCATGAAAGTAATGCTTTGGTGAATGAAATTTATATATCGGCCAAGTAATGTTTTGTGTCTAATGTTAGAGAGCCACTCCATATCTTGCTAAACACATTACTCCTCTTCCCTTCTTTCCAGACTTTGCTTATAACCATGTTCTCATCACCTTCTCTAAAACTATCTTTCTACATTGTTGTATACTTGAATGCAGGCCCTTGTGTGGTTTCACTCACAGTTGGCACAGCAAAGAAATTTTACACATTTCAGACTTGTCATTGTGTTACGGCCAGTCATAATCCAGTT
The DNA here is from genome assembly GCF_015220715.1 of Pygocentrus nattereri. Taxonomy (NCBI): domain Eukaryota; kingdom Metazoa; phylum Chordata; class Actinopteri; order Characiformes; family Serrasalmidae; genus Pygocentrus; species Pygocentrus nattereri. The sequence goes on from NC_051233.1 coordinate 22,836,871, forward strand.
GTTCTCCATGTCTCTTCTAAATTCCCGCTTTATCATTTTCTCTTTCAATTACTGTTTAGCAACCATTTCATTGTCTGCCATTACTTTGGTTAAACTTTCAGTTTTATTTTTGCAGTGAGCTACTGTTCCTTTAAATGTATGTGTGTTTAAATCTTAAACAAGACCTGACATTTACACAGAGAAGTTGCCCATTTCCAAAGCCAATTAGCCAACCCAAGTTAAAGAAAAAAAGTCATTAGAGGTAATATATAAATAAAGAATATTTTCTACACCCAGTGTGATGCTATGCCTTAGCATAGGATGCTTAACGAGTTGGTATTTTAAGTTTGTTTGTGTGTGTGTCATGTACATTTTACCTGACATTGTAATATGTGTCATCTTCATTGATGTATATGTTTTGATTGTCAAGAGCAGACATATGCGTTATAGGGAAATGTTGTATTGGTTTATGGGTTTATGTTGAACTGTTTTCTCGTAAATGTGTGCATAATCTTGCTATTGTTTTGTCTCAATTATAAAAAATCAAACACCATGGTTAGTGTGCTGCCATAATGGTGCTGCGTATCCTTCATGTAACAAAAAATCATGATCACCCAGAAAAGGGGCCAGGTAAGGGCCCACCAGACATTTGTGGTCAAGGGCAACAAATTCGGACCTGCTTGAATGGGTTATCAATGTATAAAATTTATAAGCCCAATTACATTAAAAGAAAAGGATGGAATAGATTACCCTTGCAATTGTAAAAAAAGTTTATTCCCAGCCACACATAAAGCCCCCATCCAGGAACTACTAAAACAAGATGTTCTGTTCCTCAGTGTTAGCATTTTGCCTGACAAACAAAGCCTTATGGGAGGATGTTCCTTGTTTTGTGGCAGCCACTCCCTCTTTGCAGGAAATCTTCTGTACTGGATATGATCCAAGGAAAAAGTAGACTATACTGTAGCAAAACACTACACAGAGGGATCCGAACACAAAATGTAGATCAAATAAAGGTCATTAGTGTTGTCCTTAAACTACTTGGAAGCATTTAAGAGCTGGAAAAGAACCAGCTGTTGCTAGGAGGTACTTTCGTAACTTTTCTCTCCAGCACTCTACAATTCTCTACTCAACCCTTTACTCTGAATGGACCTTCCTTCTCAACAAAGGTTATTTTCAAACTTTAGGAAGGAGTGGGAGGTATAAGAGTATAAAAGTAGTTGTCTTTATTCCATTTTATGATTTTATCATATTATGGATATAGGCTTGTGCTGAAAGCAGATTTCTCTTACTTGGATAACTGCACTAAACATTTAAACCAGGTTTCAGGGCAGGAGCTGTCTTCAGAATTTGGTCATGAAGCTGTAATTAATCTAGTAATAACAGAATTGTGAATGTTACAATTCCAAAGTTAAGTCCAATGCAGAGGTCTCTGTAGCTGCTTTGCTTTGCCTCATTGAACAAGATTTGTGTTTTTTTCCCCAAGAGCTGAAGTCATTTTGTCTCTCTGAAACCTGATGCTGTGGTCTAGGTATGTCCTGAGAGCATACTATAGGAATAATATCTGCCTGCATTGCCGAGCGTGTTTAATCAGTACAGCTCAATGGCAGTGTTTCTAAATCACTCTCACCAATGTTGGGTACAATAAATATTGTAGTAATGTAAGATATTACTCAACATGTTTAGAAGTTCAGCTATGTTCATTTATGGAAATTCCAGTGTCTTGCTATGGTCTACATGAAATTAGTCAATAAAGGAATCACAGGTTTTTAAGCAAGCAATAAATTAATTTTTACCATCACTGGGGTCTATTACTCAGTAAACTGTCATCTAGCAGAAGCCTACATGGATACCACGATAAGCGCTCAGCTAACAACAAACAATGCTGCACAGCTTACTTTGTCTAGTTAACGTCAGCCGACTTTTTTGCCACTTCAAAACCCTGATTGTGAATAGGTGTATAGAAATTAGTGGAGTGCATGGCACATTTGCTTGATAAAGTTTCTTGATTTGCTCGATTAGTTGCGGTTGTCTCACCTTGTTTGGTTTTATGAGGTTAAGAAGGAACATTTAAATATTTCTAAGTGTTGAAGGCCTAATAATATTTTCCATAGTAATAATATATGAGAAGTTTTTGCTTACTTGCCCACTGTGACTGCATAATGATGTAGATACATGACTCTGAAACTAAAGCTTGGGTTTAGCTAGATAATAGAATAAGGACCTGGGAAAGAAAAGGAAGGCCATCAACAGTCTTTTGTCACTTCTGTAGCACTTTTAAGGCTTGTTCACTATGAAGTAGGCTCATGGGCTGCTTGTATATGTAGCTTATACTAGTTTTCCTCCTGGAAAACAGATTGATGATGGGAATCGTTAATGTGAGCTTTGAGGTGTACATACTGTACATGCACGCACATACATAAACACATTCACTGTTAACGACAGCTAAATATTGTTTGATATAAGAGAGTATTGCAGCGACCTGCTACTTGCCGTGGACACGTGGGAGGCGTGACCATGTGGAGCAGTGATGCCTAAAGCCTCACTGAAGTGCTGCACTCACAGCAAGATAGGCTTTAATGTGTAAATAAGTTGTTGCTGAGTAGTTTGGGATGTGTAGCGATGTGTGCTATTGTGTTCTAGGCCATGGGGAATTTAAGCGAGTCTGTGTGTATCTAGTATGGACTGTGGAGTTATTGGCTATTGTTGACTTGCCTGCTTCCCAGTCGTATCAGCCAGCACTGAGCAACGGTTCTCCATTGCATCACATTGGTGTCAGATGTGGGATGTGTCCCAGTGGTCTGGAGGAGAATGCCACTTCTACAAACTCTATCAACTTTGAGCCCAGCTGAGGAGAGAATTTGCTTACTGCATTGTGTTTTCTGCGACAGTGGAAACATATTTCTATGACAAACTAACATGTCTTTGTATACTAAGTAGAAAATATCTCTTGTAAGATGACAAATCTTCAATATCATCCAGTGTTCGACCAGTTGGATGTAGTTCTAGCATTGAAGAGACAGCCTCCGTTACTCATCCAACATGAAAACTAACAATTTCCTTCAGGTTTTTTTTAAAAAACGTTTTAAAATGTATTCCTTTACTTGATGCTAAATTTTCATGCTATGGATTTTTAGCCTCTTAACACCAGTGATATGTTTTCTGCTGTAGTGCCACATTAATTTCAACTGAAGTACATTTTCTCTTTCACTGCAGTTAACTGGATATCTCTAACTCTTGAGAATACATAAATATCAAATTTGGTTGCAATGTCCCTTCCTTGTTTTCCCTTCTTTCCATCTGATGTTTTGTTTTAATTATTATGAGACAAGGCAAACAGAACTCTCCATGTGAAAAAGCTAGTAAAAGGTGCCATAGTCCACAAGGGTTACTGCAGTCAGCCACAACGTACATTTTACTCTTTCATGTTTCAGCTTGGAATACTTGAAAATTAAAGAGTATCTCCCATAAATGCACTAAAGAAAACCTCTGGCATTGCCTTTTTGGCAGTTGCAAATGGTGTTGTGGTTATGCAGTTCGAAGTTCGCGTCATCCTTAAAATGCAAAGATACACAGAAGTAACAGTTATGAGTCTTGTAGGACATGAACATCAATAGCACCTCATTGCCGTCCCAGCACATGAACTCAGTACACCCTCCTAGGAGGAATGAACCCTGACTTTAATGAGTCCTCTAAACCACTGCCAGTGAACCAAACCCTGTGGCTTGAGCCTTGTTCTCAGAACTGTTTTAGAGAACTCTACAGAGGTTGTCCATTGCATTTGGTCATAACCAAATGCAATCCAAAGGCCATTTAGGCTAAAAGTTAAAAGTTTTACTTGACGTTGCTCAGAAGGGGTGAGGCCCACACTGACTCAGAAAGTGATGTCAAGCTTGAAGGTTCTATTCTGTTCTTTTTAGGGTGGTCCAGCTGTCATGTTACTCATGCCCTAGCCAGCTTCACAGCGCTCTGAGGATGAGGTAGCTACTCTGGCATCATTAAACTCAATGTCATAGCTTTGCAGTGGTACACTTTAACACAACATGTTTTTATTTGATTTGATTGATTCTGATGGTGGCTGTTAGGAGTGTCAAACTGGCTGATGTTTCTTCTTTGTGTAAATGAAAGTTTTGAAAATATATCCCAATATAAGCCACCTTGCATGTAGGTGTAATTACCTACAAATAGCTGAGACAATAATGAGAGGGGAGCAGCCTTTACCGTGCTTTGGTCTGATGCAACAGAATGTGTACACCGTAAGCATGGGACGGGCAGTTATGACGTACTCTGAATGGTTGTGACAATATCTGTGTTGAAAAAAACAGTGAGCACACAAGCCCTGTCTTGCATGATTGTTTTAAAAGTCTTTACCTGTATGCAAGCACTTTTGTGAGCTTTTGGTACGTCGTGGTGTGCATCCTCAGTCTTGGACACAAGGATGGCATTTCATGGAATTGAGCTGTTTTACTTTAGCTTAATGACACAAATAGTACGTCTGTTATGTCTAGAGCGTCGGTCACGCTACTTTGAGCTAGGGCTCAACTGATATACTGATAAAGAGAAATGAAAAAATGTACGAAAGGTAAGCACTAATGACCAGAAACCAACAACCACAACAAATGCTGGTAAGATCCACCTCTGCACTGCGGTGTTTATGTTAAATAAGACTGAGCTCCTTGTTGTTATTTGACCATTTACAGTTGAGTGATATTAGTCATTACAGCATGTTTAACCAAACATTTAAGTATTTGGGCTATCTGGAGATAAATTATATCAGTCAAGATTAGCAGAATTTTTAGCTTAATTTTTAATTAAGGCCCTAATTTGAACAGTTAACTACTATGCATTCCCATTATTTGGTCCTGCTGCTGAAACTAAATGAGGGACAGTTAGTCTTAATAGTCTTTAAATGTGTAATAGTTAATAGTCTTTAAATTTGTAATCAATTGTGATAAACCATAATTAAGTATGCCTGTCAGTCCAGGATGATGATGAATGAGAGTCCCATAGGTATTCTATGAGGTCAGTCTGGCCAATAGTTGTCATATCAGGTCAGTCTGTGACCCATACGCATCGTAACAGGTTAATTTGTGGCCCATATGTGTCCTATCAGGTCAGTCTGTGTTTCATAGTTATCCTAACAGATCAATCTGTGGCCCGTAGATGTCCTTTAAAGTCAGTCTGCAAATGATCCTCATTGTGCACGCACCTCATTATGCATGCAGTTTTATGGAAACAGTTATTCTGTATCAAGTCATTCTGAAACCTATTCTTTCTGATCATATTTACTCATTCAGATATAAGTTTATTAATCACTTTGCAAACCTTCAGTTTTTTCCTCTTTGATTATTTTTCTGATGTATTTTTTGCTTTTGGAATCGCTCTTTTGCTTCTGAGATTTTTCTTTTGCTTCTGATTTTTGGCACTTTTAATAGGGGCTTAGAAAGGGATATTCACCTGAATTCTCCATTAGTCAACTGACTTGGAGTGATAGAACTTCTGAACATGTGGCCACACTCACTTTGAGAGTCATGATCTGCCTCGAACATGGTGGAACACGTTTGTCATATTTGTAAAATATGCTCAGGGTTCTTTGTTGCGCTGTGAAATATATATATTTTGGAAACTGAAGTATTTTAGGTAAAAATAGTTGATTAATAAATCTGTGTTACCTTTCAGGTATGCAGTGTGAACTAGTGCCAACTAGGTGAGCTCTGAAGCTGTTTAAATCAGTGCTTCTGGTGCCTTTCAGCTCCGCACGCTTTCAATTATTCCTTACTTTAAAATACCTGATGGTGCCCATCAGCTGGTTACTGAGCTGTTCATGAGCTGATCAGGTCTGTCAGAGCTGGAAGTCGTTGAATCTGCGGTGCTGTGGGTCAAGAGAAACAACATTGTAGCACTGGCTAATCACAGTGAAGAATGGAAGTTTATAGCTGATTATAGTCAGCTATGAATTATTGCTGCTGTGAGATAGAAGCAATGTTTAATCATTACAAAAGCAATATGGTTTAACTGTCATTGTTCGCCATTCCATTCTGGGGATTATTGGGCAGTCATGGGCTGGAGGTTAGGGAACTGGCCCTGTGACCGGAAGGTTGCTGGTTCGATCCCCAGTGCTGACAGTCCATGACTGAACCCCAGTTGCTCCCCGGGTGCTGTGGATAGGGCTACCCACCGTTCCGGGCAAGTGTGCTCAATACCCCCTTCCCCTTGTGTGTGTGTGTGTATTCACTAGTGTGTATGTGGTGTTTCACTTCATGGATGGGTTAAATGCCACATGTAAATTTGTGGTATTTTAAATATATATATATATATATATATATATATATATATATATATATATATATATATATATATATATATATATATATATATATATTGTATCACTTAAAGGCTGTTCTAGCAGTCTTATTTTGTTTCTACCCACAGAGTGCCTCTGTCTCAGTCACTGAAACAAGCTTTATGCCTCGTCACCCTAGTTTACAGAAGGCTGCTGCTCCAAATCACTGTCTCTACATTAATACAGTGAACTATCTTTAGATATTTAAGAAGTTTAGTTTCATTATGAGTATGGCTTTCCTGTAAGCCCTTTAGCGGATACTGCTACGCTTGCTAGTGCCAGCGTCAGCAAACCCGAAAGGGGGACAGCTTTGTTCATTCATAAACAACCAAGTTTATGTTTTTCAACGCTCAGATATGAGTTATATCATTTTACACAGGTCAAAACAGAACCCATAAACATGTGTTACATTAATAACTTAAATGGAATATGACAAACATTGCTCAGAATGTTAGATATGCCTGTACAATGCTGCTTCCGTAGCAAGCAATATGTAAACATTGTAAAAGTTTGAAAACATGCCATTCGTTACCCAGACCTTACACTCCTTTTGTGGAATCTAAACTGCAAACAGTTTGTTTTGAGTTTTTTGGTGTCACAATAATGTGGTCATTTACATCTAACCACCAATTCAACCTTCAGCAGTTTAGTTACCACCTATTCACACTGAAGGTATAAGGTGTGATTAAGCTCTGAGAGCTTTTTTTTTATAAGATAAGATAAGATAAGATAAGATAAGGCTTCATTGTCATTCACATCACATGTGGTACATGAGGTGGAACGAAACATTGTAATCACGGTCCAGTTAACTCCCAAGTAACATAAACAATAAATAGAAGGTGCAAATAAAGGGGTGGACAAATAACAGCAGCATGGACCGCAGCAGTTTGAGTACGAGGTAGGAGGTGTACATCTAAATGCTGGTAATGTATAAAGTGACATGTGTGGATGATATAGTGGAGGCACTGATTCAGTAAAGCAGCAATAAATAAGTGGACATGAAATGCCATTGCAGTGATTGTCTAATTGGAATTTAAGAGTCTTACAGCTTCAGGGAAGAAGCTGTTCCTCAGTCTGGTTGTTTTGCACTTAATGCTCTGCAGCCTCCTACCTGAGGGGAGCAGAACAAAATGTGTGTGTGCTGGATGGGTGGGGTCCTTCATGATGCCAGTGGCCCTTGTCCTGCATCTGGAGGTGTAAATGTCCATGGTGGTGGGAAGGCTGACTCCAACAGTCCTCTGTGCAGCCTTCACCACCCTCTGCAGAGCTTTCCTTTCTGCCACAGAGCAGCTTCCGTGCCACACGGTGATGCTGGAGCACAGAACGCTCTCCACCACACATCTGTAGAATGAGGTGAGGACTGAGCTCCCAAGTCCAGCACGCCTCAGCCTTCTGAGAAAGTAAAGGCACTGATGAGCCTTCCTGATCAGGCTGGAAGTGTTATTACTCCAGGTAAGATTGTTACTTAGGTGTACGCCCAAGTACCTATAGCTGGAGACCACTTCCACTGCAGATCCGCCGACATGTAGGGGGAGGGGAGGGATGGTGTTGCCCCTTCTGAAATCCACAATCATCTCCTTTGTCTTCTTCATGTTGATGCAGAGATTGTTCTCACTGCACAAACTCTCCAGGTGTTCCACCTCCTGCCTATAGCCAGACTCATCACTATTTGCGATGCATCCAACCACTGCCGTATTGTCCGCAAACTTTACAATATGACAGCCTGGATGGACGGCTGAGCAGTTATATGTGAGCAGTGTAAACAGGAGGGGGCTCAGCACACAGCCCTGAGGGGAGCCGGTGCTGAGGATGATGGTGGAGGAGGAGATGTTGTGGATCCTCACAGACTGTGGCCTGTTAATCAGGAAGTCCAGGACCCAATTGCAGAGAGAGATGCTCGTCCAAGTGTGTGGAGGTTGTAAGCCAGGGTCTGGGGACTCAGTACAATACAGTACAGTTACAACAGAGCACAGTAACAAAAAACAGTTCTAATTATTCTAAGGAATAAAGAGAGGTTGGAAAATTGTCTTGTAAAAATGAATTATGTAAATTTTTTGGCACATAAAATTACACAAATAAAGTTATAAGTGGACCTCACAGAAAATATAAGATATAAGACTAATTTAGGATATGGGCCTAAATAATAGCAAGAACCTACTTTTTCTCAAGATCAGAAGGTTTTGACTGTCGGTCGGTTGTCATTCATACAAATACCAGGAATACCAACGCTTTAAAAGCTGATTCTTACCCCAGCATGTTTATTTAGTATTATTTTGTATTTTGTGTGTGTGTGTGTGTGTGTGTGTGTGTGTGTGTGTACACAGGCTGAGGCAGACCAGCAGCAGCATCAGGACAGGTTGGAGAAGCAAGAACAAGAACACAAAGCCAGTCTGTTCGCTCTGGAAGAGAAGAGCAGAGATGGAGAGAACCAGATTAAGGACCTGAAGGAGACCATCTTTGAGCTGGAGGACCAGGTGGAGCAGCAAAGAGCAGTTCGACTGCACACCAACCAGACCATTCTGGACCTGGAGAGTATGAGCATTACTGTTTGCTCTGTTTTCCTCTCTCCTTTCTCTCTTGTTCTCAGTTCAGTTCAGTTCAAGTTAAAAGTGTAGCTCCCCAGAAAACAGCCACAGTGGCAAGAGTGGAGAACACTTATTAAAAATGTACAGCTTTCTTTCCATCTGTCTTCCTTTGTTATGTAATTGACTACTTAGCAGTTGTTTTAATGCCATGTTTAATACATATCACTATATTTTCCAAGTATATCAGATTTCCAGCTATATCATGGTAAGCAAGATTTGATTGTTTTTTTCTTTCTTTTTTTAAAATTATACTAAAGGTACTCTTACACTGTACTATAAATGTTAATGAGACAAAAATCATATTTATTTAGTTTTATGGACTTTGAGCAGCTCAAAACTGTCTAAAGCACCCAGAAGTCAATCCTGCACAACATGTAAAGAGCGTGATATAGAATGTAGAATAGAATGAAAGCTGCAAACTAGAATCTGCACTCTTCATTGCACTTACGGTTCCCTAAAAGTGGAGGACAGTTCTGAAAAATATAAAACGCTTCTTCTGTCTTACTTTGGGGGCTTATGTAACTCACTTAGTAGCTGTTTTCTCTCAGCCATCTTTAACACACAGTGACGCAGCTGCAGTAAACCGCCTATGTGTGGCTACCCAAAGATACACACCGTAGCAGAACCCGTTGTGGTTCATAATGTGGAAGGATTGGACACGGAAGCCTGGCTGGACTGATATAACTGAGCTGTCACTCTAATCTCTCTCACTACATTTCTCTCACATTTGCCAAACCATTTAATAGAGGAATAGTTTACATACCAAGCCTGTCTCTCACACTCTGTCTGTTTCTCAGCACAGTAATATATGTGTCACTACAATATTCTTGTCAGTTGAGAATTTTAAATAACATACATTATTGCGCAAACATCATAGATCACTCTTGATCTTTTGTCAAGTTTTTTCCTTTTTTTTTTACCTTTTGTCAAGTTATTTACATTTACTTACTTTTCAGGAGATATTTCTGAGGATTAAGTATATAATAAACAATTTGATGAAGGAAGAGGAAAGTCAATGGAAGAAAAGAAAATGAGATTCCTAACAACCACTCACCCAAATCATTATATATTAAACAATGGGGATTAGGAAGTCCTAATCTAGTTAATGATGTTTCATTTCGGAGCAGGGATATAGATGCATGAACAAGAACTGTGTGTAAATGTATTAAGATTATTGATAATTTGTTTAGTTTCTGTCGTACCTTTTTGTAATTATTTTGTATATTAAAAATTATACAATCACCTCTCAAATATAATTCTCACATCCTTGATTACTGTCTATAATTTACTAATGAAGCTCTTAAACACCTACCAGAAAATCAAGAGGTAACAAAGTAGACTTTGCACTACCATCAGGTAATGTTACTAGCAGATGATATTGCTGGAAAGTTGGGAAATGCACTAGATTAGACAGGTGTCTTTGAAAAATTTGCTCTGAAACCATTCAAATAATCAGTATCAAGTAAATATAAAATTGTAATGTAAAACACAGTAAAAAGACTAAATTCAGCTAAACCTCTGTACCAAGTGTTTTTCCCTGCCCTGGAAGACCTACATGCCTGACTACAGCCGGCTGATGGAAAGAATAATGTTTCTAATATGTGCATGTCGAAAACAGCAGTTTTTCTGTTTGCGGTTCTGTATGCATATAATAAATACTGCTTTTAATTTGTTACATTTTCTTTCACTATTGTGTTTTCAGACTGTTCTATGCAGTTTCATTATTTTTTCCTCAAGCTTGGCGCTAGCACTAAGGGGGCATTGCTCCCCAAGCCCATAGTTTGTGTTTATGTCTGTTTGATTAAAAATGTCTTGAAATGAGCACAGAAATGCTACACTAGGCGGTTTGAGTTACTCTTTTCGCTGCTCATTTCATGTTAAAAGACAGTGGAATCTTTTCACAGTTTAAGTGAGTATAGCATTCTTATGTGCAGGTCCCTTTGACTTTTTTTTTTCAGATCAAATCAAGAGGGTGGAGGAGCAGAAGGTTGAGCAGGACAAGCAGATGAAAGCCATGAGCAAACAGATGAAGGTAGGATTTCTTTAAACGATTTTGATCAGGGAATTCATAGAGTATTCATTGCAAGTAAATAACCTTAGGGAGGGTTAATGCAAAGTGTCAGATTCAATCTAGTCAGTGTGAAATGACAGAATAGTAGTTGAAACTGGTGTCATGTTCATATCACAGTATATTTTGATGGATAACTGCAGGTATGATTGCAATTTTCAGTGCCATTCCTCGTTAATCACAGTAATTGTATGTGACATAACCATGACCAGCTAATTCTGGTTTCTGGGTGGACATTTCCCTAGGTACACCAAGTTGGTAACCTGCCCAAGTCTGATTATTTTGTTTTGCTTGTGTGTGTGTGTGCGTGCTGTTCAGGAAGAGACGGAGGAGTGGCGACGTTTCCAGGCTGACCTGCAGACAGCGGTGGTTGTGGCGAATGATATAAAAGTGGAGGCTCAGCAGGAGGTGCGCGCACTGCGGAGGAGGCTGCAGGAGGAGCAGGAGCGCAGTACTAGACTAGCGTCAGAGCTGGAGCAGATTCAGGGGGCCAGGTACAGTACCATTCCCAAACAGCAGTGGGCCCCACGCAACGCACTCAATCCACTTGATCTCCAGTGTATAACCTTGTCTCTTTTGCTCTGTCCTGAAGTCCACACATGCTAAATGTAGCAACTGAGCCAAAACATCTGACGTTTTTTTCATTAGTTTGTTTAGTAGTTTTCTTTAGTTCTGCACTGGAGCTATGACTCTAATGTAGCTAACATGTAAGCGAAGCTTATACCCCATTAGAAAAATGAAATCTGCATGCGTAAATCATCACACGTGACTCATTCCATATTAGTCGTTAAGTAATCTTTCAACCACAGTTTTCAAATGTTTTCACATGTTGTGACATACTACTGTCAAAAAAATGTAGTTGCAGTCATCATGAATTTTGTCTGTCCTGTTTTCTGTACACATTTGTGTGGCATATTTCCAGATAAAAGTGTTTACTACTGTCAAGTCAAGACTACAGATAAGTGGATATGTATTTTAATTCTCTGGAACAACTAGTTGCAGGAGTTTTACAGTACTATGGCAAAGTTAGAGGCCCCAATTTCATTTATTTAATTTCAACATTTGGTGTGTACGCTACAAAAAAACAATGAAAAGTGAAAACAACAGAAGTAGTTGTGTAACGAAGCCATTACTGAAATAGACAAAAAAGAACAGCATTCATACTAGAAGACTCTGGAATGTAAAGTTTTTATGGACTGATGGTTCTAAATTCTTAATTGGGATTATGTAGATCAAGAGTAGCAGAAAATGCAACCAGCATCTAAGACTGAACCTTAGAGGTGTTTCTATTCTTGCAGATTTCTTTGTAAAACTGGCAGTCTCTTGAAAAGAATGGACACTGCATTAAAGGCAAAGAGTGGAAACACAAATTTAATATTATAATCAGATGTTGAGGCTTCTGTGTAATTTTCTGTTAACTGTGCTTTCTGCTTTGTTCCTGAAAATGAATAACTTATCATTGATGGTCATTTTGACTAGAACTGAAATAAATGAAAGGGAGGTTCCTAACTTTTGTGCAGTACTGTAAACCTTGCATTTTCTTTAAAACGTCAACAATTGTGTCTTAAATACTACTTCAGTGAGTTCACTGTGCTTTTGCACATTTGAGAAATAATGCACACTTGAACACTTGCCACAGATCACACAAACAAGCACACGAGTACCAAAACCAGAAGTGTGGACTTTGGGACAGGCCATTTGATTCCCACCTCTTTCTCAAATAGCACATGGTTGTATCTGTCATCTGTTCCAACCTAAAAGGTTGGATAACATTTGGGTTTATTTTACATCCCTACACAGAGTTACTACTTTTACTAAATATTTAAATTTAAGAGAAGTTCGTTGTTTTTTTTTTTTGTTTTTTTTTTTTTTTGTTTTTTGGAAAATTGTCCTATTTATTTGTACAGCAAAAAATCTCAAATTACATAGTCATGACAATATTTTAATACCTAGATCTACTAATACGTGGGTCCATTCAAATCCAGTCATGGGGTTTTATGGCTTATAGATTTAGGGATTTTTGCTAAACTGTAAACTGCTAGAACTGCCAAATCACAAGCAATGTTTCACCCACAAAACACTCTGCTTCTTTTTTATCTTCTTTTCTTTCTTATGTTCATTTTTGTTTCGTTTTAATGTGTAGTTGCTGCAAAATCCTGTACTTTCTTCTTTCACTTCTGCACTTTAATCCAGTTTGACAGCTGCTGTCTGGGCTATGGACCTTTACTTCAAACACACATGCAGGTTAAGACTTGATACGTTTCCAAATGGTCAAAAACATACACACATACAGACAGCATTGAGTTTAACAGATAATGTAGAAGTCTGTAGTAGTTGTAAAATAACATAGTTTTGAATCTACATTAACAAATAGAGTTATATAAGAACTCTAAATAGAATGAATAGAACTACATTACATTAAATATTGTTTGGCCAGAAATATTTTCAGCATTAATGCAAATGCAGTGAACTGGAGAACTCTGCTATGACAGTTGACCAGGAGAAAGCATGCTAGCATTGCAAGACAGTTTGGCCAGGATTGGCCGTTGCTATTTAAGTGCCACTCACTGCAATGCTCAGAACGCAGGTTGTGCTTTCATTACATTATGAATTGGGTGGTGATGCATTTTAGAGCACAATGAAATGTGGAGCAATATTTATGACACTCAACTCATCTGTGTTTGTGTTCTTGTGTGAGTATGTTTCTGGCCTTATGCACAGTGTTCATAATGATGTACAAGGACAGTTAATATCCCATTATGTCCATAAACACATGTAAGAATTGTTCTTACTGAGCAGCCTAGTCTTAGGTTACTACATATATAACTACAGAATTAGAAACATCTATAACTACAGAATTAGTCCTAGTTGAAAATTAGTGTGGGTGATTTATGGAGTGGATGATATGGAATTACCATCACAAGAAATTGTTACCATGTGCATTTCTGCATGTTTTACTTTTGTAGTTAGAGATCACTAACCATCTTCACATAAAAATGCTTTACCTCAACAAGAGGTGTTAATGTCAACCAATTAGTTGTCTATATTTATTTATGTATTTATTTACTTAAAATGTATGACTTTCCTCTTAAAAGTATATATTTCCATGTAAACAGTGAAAACCTGTTCCCCTTTTAAAAGAAAAGGTTTTTGCTGGTTCCTTGTTTGTTCCAGATCTTGTTTACTAACCTCAGAAAAACTAAACATTGTAATATTTGTAGTGTGTCATAAAAACATCTTCAGCTGTTGTGATATTTTTGCCATATCACCCACTTTTTAAAAATCCATTTTAGTCGTAGGCCTGTCATGATAAAGACTGAAAGTATAATTATAATTGTCATGTAAATAATTGTTGTTAACAGTTTGTCTTTTTATGCAGTTGTTAAAGTTCAAAACTAAAGTGGTCAAATTGTTGTTTCCTTGCTGTCAACATAGAGTAGCTCCCAACTGACAACAGAAACTGCTCACGCTCAAATAAACATTACACACCACCACCCTCTACAGGTGTTACAGCACCAGTTAGAAGTTAGAAATTGTGGGGTTTTCTTTTTTGCTTTCTTTTATTTATGTGTATTTGCATCAGCCCAACTGCTATAAAAACACACCTAATTCACATTCTGACTGTTGTTATGTGAACATATTATTGAGAGAGCTAACAAATAATTGCATCTGCTTAAATACAATCAGCTCTAATATCAGGTGATCAGGTGATTTTGTAGTGATTGTGAAAGGCCTGTGTGGTCTAAGACTAGGCTTAATCTGTCTAAGAGTCCAGTCTCAGGGGTTGGCTGCTCCTGCATTGTAAAGTGTCCTGTCCCCTAGTGTGTGTAATGTCCTGTCCAGGCTGTTGGCTGTTCTCCATGTGTCAGTCCTCCTGCATGAGTCTGCTAAGCAGTAGCTTTTCAACCGTTTCTTCCTCCACACACCACTCCACTCTTTGACTTACAGTAGCTTTCCTGTAGGAATGCGTGTAGTCATTTATTGAATACTGATCTAGGGATTGATTATAATAATGACCTGTTCTTTTTTCCAGGGTTATAGCAGATAAGTATATTAGATCAGTGTTTGATAAATGCATCTTTGATTTTAGCAGTATTGTTGAAGTCATAGTTAGGCAGAAAATCGAATTTATACTTTTTTCCCCATTACCCCAAAGGTAATTGATCAGCCAAGACATGTTCGTGTCCAAAGTTTGCTTCTTTAGATTCGCACTGGAGCTACAATTGAGTTGTTACATTGAACTTACATTGAGTTGTGTTGTGACACTTTTATGCGTGACATGACACGTAATAACAACTGATCTTGTGGTTTATTGTATATCTTAGCTTAAGTCTTACAAGTGGTAAAATGAACCTCACTTTTCCTAAGGACCACTGAAAATGCTCACTTTTGTTCAGCAAGACTGACCTGGCAATCTATATCATATTATCAGCAACCCCAGAAAGTGTCATGACACAGCCTAATGAAGTAACACTTTACCCTGCTACATGACATTGACATGCCGTAAAAGTTTTATAGTCAGTCATATGCTGTCATGACTGATTATGTTAATCAGTAACATAAGTGTCATATTACCATTACTGTTAACTGCAATGAACAATGTTATAATGTTTGATGTCATGATGGCTAATGAAGAATCCAAACCCTAACTATACCCAAGGAACCAGCCTGATGTCTGGAGAAGTGAAGTTAATTCATTAGCGCACAGGTATCAGGCACCTAGATAGCCTGTAAGACAATGGGCTGATGCAGCCTAATAGCTGGACTGATGCCAGGTTAGGCCCAGCCTGTGCATTACAAGTGACAGGTGTGACTGATATGACCATGTAGGGATAAACAAGAATAGGCAGAAGAATGTTCTAAATACAGTCACAGTACAGGCACACACAATGCTGAATGTAATGACATATAACACAACACTAAACACTTTACAGAGCAGTACATTTCTACGCTAATTCATAGAGTTCACAGCAAAAATTAGTAAGTGACAAACTGTCATGACCGCAATGCATTACCGCATTGGTCATGACAATTACTGGTAATGGGAACATGACACTATGATTTTATAAAATTAATATTCCTCATGACAGCATGTGACATCCGCCATGACATTTTTGTAACACGTCATTTGAAGCTTATCTACATAGGGATTTCATGACACATGCATAAGCTTTGGATAACATGTTTATAAAGCAATACAATCAGTATTTATGAACAACATTACACACATACATTGTCCATGACATGAACATCGGATGTTTTGTGAAGTAAATAACTTAAGCCTTAAACTAAAGTGACAGACATTTGTTCTGTTTATAACATCATAATCAAGTCATTTATGAACATTTTTATGGAGCATCATTCTCGACATAGTAGGGTTTGAGTACAGGCTTACCCTAAAATACCACCTGACATGATATATGCCAACTAGACGTCACAGTTGGCAACCTTTATGACAAATGACACGTGTTTCTAAATGTTTCTGGAGGTCTTGGTCAGTGCCACTGAGTATACAACTCAACCCTGAGTATGTTATAATTGAGACAGGCAGTTTGCAAGATGGAGATGCATTATGTGTCAGCTACTGTATATTATCCTCGTTGCTCCAATGCAAAACTAAAAACTAAAAAAGCAAACTTCAGCTGGCCAGCTACATCTGAAGCAATGGGAAAATTGTGCAAATGAGATTTTTTGCTGAACTAGTGCTTAAAGTCAAAGCAACAGTATATGATAGTGCATCATAAGAATATGTTCAAAAAGGTGTAGTTACTATCTGTCAGTGATACTTTTTAAGTAGTGCCTTTGGGTTGCCAGATCATTAAGGATCTGCATACACCTGTATTTTACTCTCCCTACTGTGCACAAACGGCCAGCGTACCTCGCTATCCCCTTTCCTAAGACGCTCCCTGAGGTCGCTCTCTAAAGGATTTTCCTCAGACGCGGCCACCTTTATGTAACAGCCAGGTGAGTGTTCCGCTAGCACCAGCTAAGCTATTACACAGTATGAAGAATGAATGGATGGGTCTAGCAGAGTGGAAGAATTATTGTGTATAAAGGATTACTTCAGTGCTTGTCATGTTTCCCTGTACAGAACCTGTCGACTCAAAATTCCCTTACAGTAGAAGCCAGTGGGCAGTTACTTCAGTTCCTGCTCATTGCCTTCAATTATAAGTGTCAACGGGTTTTTAGTTCTTTTTTTGAGAGATACAGAGAGTCTGTTGAAAATCACTGGAGTATTCCTTTAAGAGCTTGTGTGCCTCCTTATATCCTGCCCACACCAAAACCGCCTCCGCTTGGGACAATCCTAACATCTGATTGGCTGTGCTGTTTGTCATTTACTTTAACAAGCCTTGTTTTGCTTTGCCTTGTCTGGCATGGTTTGTTTTTTTTCCCTCTTTTGAGAAGTTCTGGCATATGGCGCCACCTGCTGATTGTTTTGATCGCTACCCCCTTCTGGTGTGAAGTCTACATGTCTCAAGCTTTTCTAAAAAGCTTGAACTTGAATACAGACAGTCTCTCTTCTTTGACATGTGCATTACACAGAATGTTTTTTTAATCTTAGGTTGAACAACTTTGTGCGTTTCAGACATGCATGACGGAGAAATGAGCGTTTGCTGTGTTAATGAAACATTTCATGAATGAAATGGTGAAGTGGCCCTCCTTAATGACATAAAATAAGGCTTGCTTTTATTTTAAAGGCTCATACATGTGGTGATACATGTTCATTCGGACACATTTGTCTCCTTTATGTTTCAGAATCACTGCTGGAGCAGCATTTGAAAGCAGCAAGACTGCGGTGGAGGGGCGGTAGAGAATAGTAATCTGTTACACCATAAACAGATGACCAAAAGGCAGTATTACAACACAGATATATGTGTATAAATATTATTTTTGGAAAAACAATGTTACAATCACATATATGGCTCATTCTACCTAATCAGTTTCAAATTGCAGTCCTATAGTTAAAAAATGAAGTATTCAGACCTTAAATATTTGGGATTATGATATTTAGGACTGTTTAAACCCAGGGCATTAATATGGATAGTAATATGCTAAATATATACAAGATCATAATTTGTAAGGTACTTTCTGTCAGAAGATCTGTGCCAAACCCTAACCCCTAAATTTAATTTGTGAAAGTAACACATATGATTTTGTTTTTTGTTTTTAAACCTTTTTTGATTTCTTTTGAAGTTGAAATAATTATATGTATCATGAGTTTAATTTTCAAATACAAAAATGTCACTAATGAAACAGTTTTAGTCTGTAGGCAGAGGCTTATTTTAAAGACACCCCTGCATTTTAGATCAGAAAGTGAGACTGCATCCCTCCTTCACCCCACCCCTTCCTCATGTCCACATGGTGAGCGGTTAAATCCCGTTGATGTGAAGTAAATTTGTTCCGATACCTAAAAAAAACACAGTGTAACATTAAAAATTGTCACTGTTAAGTCATTTGTTTCAATAAAATAAGGATCATTTATTCAAAGCAAAAGAATTTTAGTTTAAAGTTCAAGTCATTCAAAAGTCCAAAATGTGTTTTGAACTCTGAACCAGTTTGGTAGAATGATCCATATACATAATTGCATATAAAATTTCTTGTGCAAAGTATGTAATTATTTACATGGTATATTTATTCAGAGAAAACAAGGTTGATTTTAAATGTCATACATATGAAAAATATCTTCCCAAATTCTTGTGAAATGTGTAACATAATGATTAAAGGAATACAGCACTTTTGACCTAATCTATATTTGCTGGGTCTGTAGAGTACACAGACAGTCATTTGTTGGCTTGAAACACTGTTATAAGTTTGAATTGTCCGTAATGTGTCAAAATTACTACCTGCACCATATGATGTAGATGTGGCAGATAGAGAGTAGGTTGAAAAATATTGGCATAATCCTTTAATAGGTAATACTGTAGTTGATAGTTAAAAACTTTAATGCACTTCTTTTGGTTTAATAATTTGGCCTTGGCCTGAGCAAAACTGTAAATATGAGACATGTTTAGCATGTCTGAAACGTGGATGAGAAATGGAAGGAAAGAGAAAAATGAACAAGTGTACAGTGTGTCTGTTACACTGGTGTATTTTGCCTGATGAACACTGTTTATATTTTTCTTTTTAACATGAAAGCTAATGCTATAATGTACTGCCTTAGAGAAAAAGCCAACATCAAACTGTTACCAAACCAGCACTTTCTAGGTTTGCTTTAATGGTTTGTATTTATCAGTTAGACCGACTTGACAACTTGATTTAAGACCAAATTAATTCACAGTAATCAAGACTTCTAAAAAACTGTAAATATTATAACCTGAAAGGTTCTACAGCTTGATTTAGTGTATGGTTCCATGCACTGTACTGTTTATGTTCTTTCAAAATGTTTACATCAACAAGGATGTGCCTTGTGATCTTGATTTTGTGTGTTTTTCTTCCCTTTAAAGGCCTGAAAGTATATTTTTAGTTCCATTTTAACTGCCAAGAGTAATTTTGTGCCCTCACATAAAATGTTCTGTAAGAAACATCAGGCAATGTGTTTTTAAGAGCCACCAGTAGGTGGCATATGGTAACATGGTAATATTATAGGAGTCTGTAAAATCTAAGTTTGAGGCCTAAAGTGATTTAGCTGTTAAATTAGTAAGCGCTTTACATCATGTTATGTTGAAACTTAGAAAATATGAACATACATTGGAAACACTTAGATTTGTGTCCTCATCTGTGATAGCTTTCCTTTTCTAGACCACCTTACTGGCTGTGTAAGAACACTTAGTGGCCTGCTTTGCTTTTAAATTTGACATTTCGAACTTTCCTCAAACATGAATGTCTTAATTGTTTTAATTGTCATCAACACAGAAGAGCCATTTAGAGATCCTCAGTCGGATACTTTACTGCCATTTTGCGAATCTCAGGTTTCAGTCAGCCATGCACTGCAGGCTCAAGAGCATACAACACTCCGTTTTGATTTTACTAGCACATGCTAGTATGAATACTTCAGGATATAAACTTGCCGAAAATATGATTATGTGATCATTCAGGTCAGATGCCTCAACAACAAGCCATGTTCTTTAAGATTCCATGAATGTGCAAAGATTTAATTTATTTACTGTTTAAGCCAATGTTGTGCGCAACTCTGACAACATGGACATCCATGACCAAAATGCTGTCTATTTCTGATCATGTGGTTATTAATGTATGATGATTCACCTTTTTATCTTGAGCGTTGTTATTTTGAGGTTAATAAATCACAGTTTTGTCATGGTTTTGTATGTCCGTGTGTGTTTCTTTGAGGTCGCTTCCTCTGGGGATTGCCTTTTATTTTCCCATGTTTCTGCACATCCATTTTCGGGAAGCCATATGTGATGTAAATGGCTTGGGACCATTAAGGATGGTGGACATTTATGAAGTGTGAAAATGTTTGTTGATTTTGCTGATAAGTTGTATGCAAGTGTATCAACTTGGGAATAATAGCTGATGTCAGATGTGTCTTGTGTCAATTTTGAGAATGAAGTTTATAGTTGAATGCAATACTGGAGCAACATTGCAAGCTGTGGCCTTAGACATGATGGGTAATTGGGATACGTCCTAGCATTGTTATGTTATAAAGTAATTTATGAAGTGTAATGTTGTAAAAGCATTCCAAGGCCACACTGGATAAAATGAAGTGCATGCTAGAATCAGCCAATTTGTGAATGTAATTTACGATATAATGCTGTATTTCAATCTGTGGTCTAATATATACTGTGCAAAATAGAATAGCATAAATGTTGTAGTAGCGTGATAACATACAGATGTAAACAGAGTTTCTAGTTTTTTGGCAATGTTATGTAAAGCCTGTCCAACCAACAAAAAGAACACATTTGGGGGAGGCAGTTGAAGTATAAAGCTGGATTGATGCATGGATGAAAAGTAAGATAGATAGAACTTTCAAGAGAAATTGCAGGAAATATTCCACAAATAAACTGAGGAAACTGCTTCAAGCAAAAATTATGCTTTGAAGCAAAACAACATCTATTTGGCCAAAACTACACAGTGGTTTGAGTTCGTTTGATGCAATGTGAGCTGCTTGCTGAACAGAACCCCTGTTTGTTGTGAGACCTCCCCCCGACTGTGATTGGTCCTAATCACCACTTTGTTTGTACTTTGATTGGTCTTAATTATCACTTTGATTTTTCTGAGATGTCCCCCTAATTGTGATTGGTCCCAATAACCACTTTGCTTGTTCTGAGACCTCCCCCTGACTGTGATTGGTCCTAATCAAAACTTTGCTTGTTCTGAGACCTCCCCCTGACTGTGATTGGTCCTAATCAAAACTTTGCTTGTTCTAAGACCTCCCCCTGACTGTGATTGGTCCTAATCAAAACTTTGCTTGTTCTAAGACCTCCCCCTGACTGTGATTGGTCCTAATCAAAACTTTGCTTGTTCTAAGACCTTCCCCTGACACTGATGATGGGTCCTAATCACCACGTTGTTTGTTTTGAGACATCCCCCTGACTGCAAGTAGTTCACTACATTACATGTTTTAAGTATGCTTATGACTGTGTGGTGATTTGTTTCATTTGATTGTTTTGGAGTTTGATGTATACTGCCAGCTAAATACTGCAGTAGCTTTCCAAGCCATGGTCTAATCCACATTGGATGAAATGGAGGGCATCCTAGCAACATAGTTTTATAAATTCAAAGTTGAGTCCTAATACTATAGAAACACTCTAAACTATGGCCTGGGCCACATTAGGTCAAGTGGAGCAACCTATTTGACTATGTACAGTTTGTCACATTATAACGTGGCGAACACTTTGCACTGCTTCGTTCTATATCTCTGTGTGTGATTGGCAGGTCACGGGTGGAGGAAGGCAACCCCTCAGATTCTGAAAGCAGCCCTCACTGGTGTGGCATCTCAGTGACCCAGAATGCGTCCAACACCCTGCTGACCAGCGGCAGTGGGAGTGGAAGCAGCACACCCACGGAACCAGGAGCCACCGTTAAATCCCTCATCAAATCCTTCGACACAGCTGTCAAGAGTGAGGACCCTCCAATGTAACCAAGTTACATGCATGTTTATGTTGCTTTTTATTTCTCCTCACCAACTCATACTTCTGCTCCATGTTAATATTTAATGTCATGCAATGACATATACAGTGTAGATTTAGATATTATAAACCACATCCCAAATGGTATTTTTTGACATTTTATTCAACATTTTGGGAAGGAAATGATCAACAGTGTACCGTTGAAGAGTTCTCCATTTGTAGTAATGTCTTTTCATGTTATCTGCCTTGAGATTTGATCACCAACTTTCAAATAGGTATTTATATCATCTACAGCTCAATTCATCAATTTGGACACCAGTTTCACTTTTTTAACATTTTTATTTAAATATTTAGCAGATATTCTTAGCTGGAGTGACTTACAGTGATTTTTTGTAATCCAAGGAATTATTTTCTACATTTAAAGGGCTGTGTAAGAATCAGAGACCACCATTTATTTATTTAATTTCCAGTCAAAAGTTCCATTAAGGTAATGAATAAGCTTTCATTAATTTTTTGGGAGATGTTAGTAAGGAGATTAGACATAACATAGTCCATTTGCATAAGGAAGAGGAAATTTAAGTATAAAAAAAAAGATGAAATATGGGCTCATAACAACTGTGTAAGACCTGATTACCATGTTACCACCAAAACCGTCGCCATCAGATGAACAGCACTTAAAGCTTTGATCTTTGAGTGAAAATCAAGCTCCACTCTTGCTTCAGATCTGAAAAAATCCACAGGTGTTTCTGTTCATTCTTCTACTTTGAGAAGACACTCAACACTATGAGTCTGAAAGGATGTGTAGCTGTCAAAACCCATTAAGGAAAAAAGGAAATGTACAAAAAAGAAAAAATGGCAAATCTCGTGTCATCAGGGCACTGGACTGGTCAACCCAGAGTCCAGGTCTCAACATCACTGAATAGTTTTGTAAAGACTTGGATTGTGAGAAGCAGAAAATGCAACTGACTTCTAAGACTGAACTTTGAAGGTGTGGAAAAATATCCCTCTATAAGTACACTTATGTTTTCAGTATTTTCATGCTGAAAAACAACTTAATATAATTGCCGTTTGAATGAAAATGAAAAAATGAAGGCTGCTCTCTGAGTTAAACACAGTACTGCTTAACATTAGAATAAATTCAGATAAACATTGGTGCTGAGAAAGGCAACAAATGCAATAGCACACTTAGTGCCCAGTTGAAATACCTTGCACAGTACTTTATATCACACTGAAAATATTTTAACAATATCAGTGTGGCTCTATCAGCCAAGAACAGCTGCTAGCTACAATGTTCTCCAAACATCTGTATCATCTCAGCCTCCATCTATCATGCTCTTGTGCAAAGGTCAGGAAAGGCTGGTCTGATTGCTGTGGCCAGTTTGCTTTCCTAAGCCTTGTTCCTAAGTTCAGCCCATCTCTGTGTTCAAGCGAAACTCCTAAAAGCTATCAGAAGGGAGATATTAGAACTTTCACTATTCATTTTAAAAAGATGGCATGACGGGCTAGAAAGCTTATTTAATGCTCTTGCAATAACAAAGAGGCCCATTTGTTAATAATGCTTGTTACAATTCATCTTACACAGATGTAATCATAACAGTTTTACGATGTGCTCATGAAACATAGCCCATAGGACTGTCTGGCCTTCGACACTCATTCATCTGCTAATCAGCCAGTAGCAAAATGTTATAAAATTACGTATATTATACGCACCACCCTCCAAGAAATAAAGTAACTAAATTGAGCTACATTTCAATCTCAAAACCATTTAAAGCTGAACTTTCGATACATACATTCTTCATCTTCAAGATGCTTTTTATTGCCATTTTTATGGAACATATTGAGCTGAATATTTCTTTTAGACGGACCTGGCAGCACAGTGCAGATGCATTCAACTCCCAGAAGCCCACTAAGTGGAATACCAGTGCGCACCGCTCCTGCTGCTGCTGTCTCGCCCATACAGGTAGTATGAATCTCACAATACATTGAAAACATGGGACAACAATAATTTGTCTTATTATTAATGCCTTTATTAAGCACACCTACCTTGTTGGTACACCTTGGAATTAGAGACTGTAGCTCACATTTTCCATGCGCAGTTTGTGTGCATCATCCTCTTCTCTTTAACAATGGTCAGTTTCCAGCCACAGGTCCACTACTGGTTCAATATTTTTGTTAGCAGATTAATCTTAACCCATCTGTGAACCACAATATTGCTGCTGTGCCTGATACACTTGTATCAGCCTCACATATACTACTTACTACCATGTCACCGTGTCACTGCTGTGCTGAGAATAATCTACCATCCAAATATCCGGTTAACACCAGTTCTGAACACTTAACATAAGTAGGACTTCATGGGTTCTTTAAAAGCAATGGCTAAATATATAACTTAAACATAAAGATCAATTGCAATGTTTCAGTGATTCTTTACAGTTTATGAAATTACTTTTTATGTGTGCCATCATAATACATATGAAACCAAACCACAAAACACTGAAGTTGAACTTTGACTGCACTAACTGGTTATTGTCAATTACAAATGTAGGTGTTCCTGATTAAATGCTCTATTAATGTAGGTTTGAAGTAGGTGTGCCTAATAAACTGCTAACTCAATATATTATTGAATGAAGAATTTGATGTTTTTTCACAGAGGCATTCGGGTATCAAGCCGCTGCCTAAAACTTTGGAAAGAAGAATCAACCTTGGAGATTTCTCACACCCAGGTACTCATTTGAAGAGGCAATCACAACTTGTACATTTCTGAGTGAGTTGTTATTATAAAACCTATCGTACTGAGGAAGGATTGGTCTTCACCATGACCAGAGGTGGGCTAAGTATCATAAACCCATGATCAAGTGAAAAGACATGACAAAGACTCAATACAAGGTCATTACATAATCAAATATATGACACAAGCAGAAGTAAAAGTAGTGACTGAAAGAGGAACTGAGGAAAAAGTAGATTATTTTAGCACAAATATACTTCCAGGAATGTGCACAGATGGACTGTGGGGGGTTGAGCCCCTGGCTCTTTAGTGCACACTTGATTGGCATTTATGTTAGTGGTGTTTTATTTGTATGATTCATTCTTTAAGATATGTTTCAGCTTTGCTCAGCCTCACCCCAGGAACAGAGCTAGTGAGTCAATGCAGCATGGAAATGGAACCAGGGGTCACAATGTCTAATATAGCCATTACGCAAATATAGGAATTTTATTAACTATGCAAAACAGTGAACTTGCATGTCTTCTTAGTTTCTATATGTAATACTGATCATGGCAAAGAGTAGCAAAGTTTTCTTTGGGGACTGTTTTGCCTTTGAATGCTCTGTATGTACCCCTCCACTTTGAATAGACTAAACTAAACATGTTTTGAGCCAAAAGCTAGTCTCAGACATATTATAAAGTAATATATTTGTCTGTGTAATCATAGCCATTTTATTTAATAACTTTCTGTAAGGGAACTTGCAAAGGTTAAAAGTTGTGGACATCTGGTTCATGATTCTGGTTCCTGATTCTCTAGAATGGAGCATTTCATATCAAACCACTCTGAAGAACTTTTGCATTTTAATGATTTGACAATGCATAATTTTTGAAAAAGTAGGTTTGCCTTTAAAAAGAGGCATAACTCACAGTTTTAGATAGCATAGTGGAGTTCAAGCCTCTAGTAAAGCTAGTATTTTTGGCTGCTTTAAAACTCTTAACACCAGGCTTGACTTACTCTGAAATATGATAGCTGTACTTCTTAATATGAGTATTTGCGAAATACTGTAAATTAAATTAAGTTTAAGCTTAAACCCATGCCCCCCCCAGAATGTACTTGCATGGATCAGTTGACTGAATTGCCAGCTGGAGCTTCACTTGGCCTGGGTCTTTAATATGTATGACCTTATTTACATGTGGAATTTGATTGCCTCTTGTCTAGGATGACGGCGAAAATACCACACTGTTAAAACTACAGTGCTGTTATCACTGCTGTGGAGCTTTTAAGAATAGCTCTTATTTACATTGAACTCTTATTCACATTTTGTGTGGCATAGTGTACGTACCTCTGAAACTCTGAATTTTATTAATCTTTCCCTGAAAACGTGGGGTGGCACTTTTTATTGAAGTTGCTTTAATTAAAATTTAAACTCATGATACATCTAAATCTTTCAACTTCGCTTTAAATGAAATCACAAAGATCTTAAAAACAACATTGAAAAAAGTCTTATTTTCAGAAGTTGAAATGTAAGGCTTATGTTTAGTGCAGCCATATCCTGATAGAAAGGACCCTATAAATGATGATTTTGTATACATTTAGCTTATTACTACTTCTGTTAATGCCTTTAGTTTAAATAGATCATTACGTAATCCTTGCAATTATCCTATGTCTGAACACTATTGTTTTTAATAACGTATTTTAAAAGTATATTTGAGTATTAGTAGAAGTATTAATATTTAAAAATACTCAGGGAAGTGCACTTTTTTAACTACATGTAACTAAGTAAATGAGAGTTCATGCCGCAGTGCAGTTATAAGTTGTTTATCATGGTAGGGTTCCATGTGAGCCTGACATTTCTTACGCCCTCAGCAGGACTCGCAATAAGAGACATGACTCAGACCCAGCTGTCTGTAGTCATGTTATATGTCTCTGGTGGGGCTTTCACAGTAAATTGACTCAATACTGAAGTCACACTGTCTAACCATTCAGCTTCTATTAAAATAATAAGGAGAGGCTGTGTGGAAAAAAGCAGAGATTGTAGCGCCTGGAATAACAAATAAACTGCTTCACACCCGATTTATAAAAGCATCTTATGGCATCGAAATGAGCAGGAATCTGAGCACAAATGATGAATCAGCTTTTGTTTCATGGAAACAAGCATGCTTGCGCTAGTCCCTATTTACATACTGCTGCAAATAAGTATTTGAACACCTGTCAATCAGCAAAAATTCTGGCCCTCAAAGACCTGTTAGTCCGCCTCTAAAAAGTCCACCTCCACTCCACTTATTATTCTAAATTAGAAGCACCTGTTTGAGGTCGTTAGCTGCATAAAGACACCTGTCCACCCCACACAATCAGTAAGACTCCAACTACTAACATGGCTAAGACCAAAGAGCTGTCCAAAGACAAAATTGTAGACCTTCACAAGGCTGGAAAGGGCTACAGGGCAATTGCCAAACAGCCTGGTGAAAAAAGATCAACTGTTGGAGCAATTATTAGAAAATGGAAGAAGCTAAACATGACTGTCAATCTCCCTCGGACTGGGGCTCCTTGCAAGATCTCACCTCGTGGTGTATCAATGATGCTAAGAAAGGTGAGGAATCAGCCCAGAACTACACGGAAGGAGGTGGTCAATGACCTGAAGAGAGCTGGCACCACTGTTTCCAAGGTTACTGTGGGTAATACACTAAGACGTCATAGTTTAAAGTCATGCATGGCACGGAAGGTTCCCCTGCTTAAATCAGCACACGTCCAGGCCTGTCTTAAGTTTGCCCATGACCATTTGGATGATCCAGAGGAGTCATGGGAGAAAGTTCAGTGGTCAGATGAGACCAAAATAGAACTTTTTGGTCTTAATTCCACTCGCCGTGTGTGGAGGACAAAGAATGAGGAGTATCATCCCAAAAACACCATCCCTACTGTGAAGCATGGGGGTAGAAGCATCAGGCTTTGGGGGTGTTTTTCTGCACATGAGACAGGACGACTGCACTGTATTAAGGAGAGGATGACCAGGGCCATGTATTGTGAGATTTTGGGGAACAACCTCCTTCCCTCAGTTAGAGCATTGAAGATGGGTCGTGGCTGGGTCTTCCAACATGACAATAGCCCAAAGCACACTGCCAGGATAACCAAGGAGTGGCTCCATAAGAAGCATATCAAGGTTCTGGAGTGGCCAAGCCAGAACTTGCAAAGTCGCAGGGTGTTCAAATACTTATTTTACTCATTGTATTTAGGCCCTTATCTACACATTGCAAATGACATGCTCCACTCCACGCATACTCTCATATGCCTATAATTTACATTACATGCACCCAAATATATTCGGGTGTGAGCCAATAAAAGGAAAGCATTCCTCAAGTTCATGAGACATTGCTGTCCTCTGTTAGAAAATCTACCCAGTCACGGATTAACACACAAACACTACACTAAAGTTTGCTTAAGACTGAGTCTTTAGTTCCACTAGGATGTCTGGTGGAAACCACGTCACAAAGGTGACCGTGCTAAAAATATTTGGCACAGCTCCAAAAGTTGGTATGTACATTTGGTATTTACATAACCTGAGATTAAATAATACTTTTCCCTTATGATTCCTCTGATTTTCAACTTTTAAAACCAATTTTTAAGAGGGTTAACAAATTCACATTTACTTTTTATATCATTAAAATTATATTACATTTCAAAAATATTTGAAAAATCATTTGACATTTTGTTTACTGGTGTTAAGACTCTTATTTTATATTTTTAAACATAGTATTTTCAACTCTATTAAACTGCTGTCTTGAGTCAAGGCTCATCACAGAGGAAGCATCTCGAGGCATGAGAAGGCAAGTCCACACTTGCTCACTATATTTCATTAATTTATTAATAATTTTGTTAATCAGGTAGCACATGACTTCTATGTGTCACCAGTGTTATGTGCCTTAATGGTTGGGTAAGGAAAATTGAAAAAGTGTCAAAATACTGCCAAATATCATTTTTATTAAATATTTTAAATTGTTGCACAAGGTCACCTTACCGCCAAAGAGTCAGCCGATTTACAAAATCCTCAATTTTAACCAGATTGTCACTCGTGTCACAGTCATTGGCGCTACACCATACTCATACAACACCAGTGACTGTAAAATGTGTTTGGAATTGAGCTCTCCTTTTTGCATATATGGCATTAGGAGATGTTAATGCATGCATTAAGATTATTTAGTTTTAGAATGAAATAAATTGATTTTTAAAAATGTATCCACCTGAATTCCCACTCCAAATGGAGAATCACCCACTTATAGTTATATGCTAAAGCTTTATGCATTTATTTAGTTTTTTTATTTTTTCCAATTGATTTAGTTCAATGACTAAATGCAAAGTGTGTTCAAAAATTGCATAAAATAACCCCCCCCCCCCCCCATTCCTTACACTTAACATGCACAGTGGTGCATATGTAATAAATCTCACAATATAAAATTGGTTTTAACAGCCTTACAGCTCAAACCAGCATTAGAAACATAACCAAAATGCTAACAGCTAAGTGCTAATCACAGCAGCTACAAACTAAACTCTCACCCCAACTGTTAACTGAACTGCATCTGTGAAGGTGAAACTAACTAAAGTACTTAGTATTAAGAGAGTAAACGATTCTCACTTCATTCTTGCCAACAATGGCGCACAGTAAACCATGGAATGATGTGTAAGTTAGTTGCTCCGGAATGCAGAGTGGACTGGAGTGAAATGCATTCGTCTCCAACACAGCCTTTTATACAAATAATAACAAAACAGCAAAATACCTATTAGAGCACAGATTTGTGATGTGCTGGATGTTATAAAATTCACTATTCACTCATCACTCCTGTATGTGTGTCACAGCACAAAGATTTACATTAAACTCAGCATTCATAGATCCACTTGTAGCAGTTTCAGTGAGGAGCTTTTGTTCATACCTGAACAAGAAGTACCCATATAGTTCCCTGTATGATTGCGCAGCCAGCTAATGAAACGAAGATTATATGAAGTGAAACATATGAATATTTGTACCCCCAGCATCCTTTGGCATATCCAACTGTTGTAGAGGATTTTCACATAGAAACTCAACATGTCAAATTGACTAGGAATGTTCAGACTTTTGCATACAATTGTATACAACCAGTGTACAATCTTAGTGAGTCCGTCCTTCAGACAGTGCCTGAGTTCACACCGCATTCTGTGGGCTTGTTTGAGGGACGCACTCTTCAGACATATGAGTGTGACTTCTTCAGGGCGGAAACTGATTTGGTCCGCTGGCCGAAGCACCCCATAGCAAGCGATGTTAGCTTTAGCCAGGCCATATCCAGTTCATTTAAAATGAGTATTAAGAAAACTGAACTCCTTTTAGTCAATTCATTCAAACTATTTAGTGAACAGCATGAATCCCATTTGAATTCCTGCCTCATTTTTTAACATGCCCTTTGTCCCTGTGGTTTGCTATAACAATGAGAGACATCAATCAAAAAAAGGCCTGACGTTACAGCAGTAGCTATATGAATTCAGGCGATATTTTACCTACTAGAATTGGAGGCTAGGACTGCTAAATCTTCCAGGATTGCATGCTTTGTTGGTAAACATCTAGCTATTAATAATTATTACTCAATTGAAAGACTAATGAGCTGATAAGGATCAAAAAGACAAATTGTTTTTCACAATGTTGGCAGTATTCAAATTGAAGTACTTTTACACAAAGATTTCTGTGTGTGCAGTTACACTGGTGCTCAGAAGAATTGCTCACATGCAAGCATGTCATCCGCTAATGTTTAGCAACTGTTTTTGATCTGTTTATTCCAACAAGACAAGACAAGACGGCCCACACTTTATTTGCTAAAATTGTGGCACAATTTCAAACCCATTGTCATCTTGTGGTCCTACTTTGTGAAACATGCAGGGAAGAAAGATCCAAACACTATGGATAACATCTTGTGTTGCCTTGTTAGAATATCTGTTTTCCTCTTTTAAGTGAACAGAAAAGAACACATCAAACAGACTTGCAAAACATTAAGTGGCAGTAAAAATTATTACATCCTTTATGACAGTTACTGGACAGTTACTGGAAATGTTGTGTCACTGGACATAATCTGTCACAACAGTTCATAACAGCATGTGACATTAGCCATGACATGTTTATGGAATTGTTAGATCAATGTTATGCAGCAAGGAAAACCTTTCCTCACTGTATAGCTATTTTGGAAAACCTTTTCTAACTGTATTGCTATTATTGACATTATGATTTATAATAATGATATTGATTCTGATGACATACATGCAAATCTTTTCAGCCATTTCACTCAACTCCATCCTGACATGGTATTGACCACACAGATACAGCAAAGATGAAATGGATGCATATTGAATCTGTAGTTGAAAATGGCTCATTGATCATATTTGACTACTCACCCTTTGATGCATGAAGGCCTATGTGCACAAAAAAAAATCTGACTTGCATTCTCTTGTCTGAGAGCTTCATTCAGCATAGATGGACATTGTTTGACCCATTGTGCTTAACTATGGGGTGCTCGTTACCACTGGAATTCCCTGGACCTACCTTATTAAAATGTGAAAGTCCGCAAACAGAGGTGTGATTATCCAGGAATGTAGCTAGACCCTCTCACACTTTTAGCCAATTAACTCTCTGATTCTCTTATTTTCAGCTGATGAGCTAAAGCCGTCGTCTCTGATGAGGAAGAGTCCATCCCTCGAGTCAGTCATCAAGACTCCAGCAGCACTGAGCAGCAGAACTTCTTCATTCTCTTATAACCGAGCTAACAGCAAACTCAAGTAAGGCTCATGTATACTCACATGTTGTGTCTTCAGTTCAGGCCATAAATGTCAAACTCAAAACAAAAAACAAACAAAAAAACAGCTGTGATAGTGCTAATTTCTACTAGTGCTCTTAAGAGGTTTAAGGATGTCAGCACTAAGCTAGCAATGATTCACATTAACATTTCTTTGGCTGTTTTAGATTCAACACGACACTGGGTGCTTTATTTGAAGCTTAAATTTAACACACACACACACACACACACACACACACACACACACACACACACATATATATATATATATATATATATATATATATATATATATATATATATAATATATCTAATATAATTATCTAACATATATTTTACTTTGTAGCACTTGTAAATTGTAAATTGCAATATGATTGGTTGGTTCCACTGTCAGTTCCTCATTATGTTGGTGATTAGTCTGGTACATTAGGCACATTACACACGTTTCAATTCTGAAGTCTTAAGAAATTGGAAAGCTCAATTGACTGTATCTAGAAAAATTCTGATTGGATAATTTTCCTTTGGGCGTTTGAAGAATTGAACCCTTTTGTTTTTAACTAACATTTAACTATAAAAGTTTTACTGTACTTGTAACAAGACTTATCATATTAAACAGTGTTTATATGGTCATTAAAATCCTGGAAAAGTCATGGAAAATAATAAGTGTGATTTGTCATCTCATCTCATTGAAATACTGAAGAGTCTAGATCTGAAAAATGACACAGTGAGACCAGAGACTAATGTAGCTGTGCGCAGACTAGCTGATTTACTGACATTGACTAGCACGAATCCCACTAAGCAAGGGGTGACGTTCAAACGTCAGTATGTTCAAACGTTTTAACAGTCAAACACTGGATAAAGCAAATTAACAAGCCAAACAAAAGCAGCTTTTCAGATGCTTTTCAGCAGTTAGCGTCTGCACTATGAATCACAGTGCAGTCTGCACCGCAGAACAGTACTAAAAGTCTCACTGCATCCTTCTCCTAAAAAATTACCTAAAATGTTACTGACATTGTGGATTCTGATGGGAATGTAATCATTAAGAAACATTGGTACTATAAGGAATGTATTACCTCCCCTCACCATGTAAAACTAAACCTGTCCAAACAGAACTTCGTTCTTTGTTATTGTGAACTAACTGGATTCAGTATCTAATGTAGCTAAGCTTAATACAATGTGAATAATACAGTGTCAGGCTAGTCACTGTGATATGTATGCAGTGCGTGGCTGATACATGATTTGATGAGTTGCTAAACACTTTTTACATAAGAATGTGGGGCAAAAAAGATACATAGGCTGTGAATATATGGAATATTAATGTCATTCCAGTTAAATTGCATTCTGACTTGCTAGTCATGAGTACTTGTGATGTTTCAGTATTAGAAAAATGTAGATGTTTTTCCTCTCAGAGCAATTGAGTTGTCTAGTTAAATTAGACATTTGGATTTGGATGATATTAACATTTCGCATTAATAAAGTAAATGAACTCTTGCTACCTAAATGTATTTTTATGGATTTTTAGCAACCAGTAGTAAAGTGGCCAAAATAAAATTTAAAAACCAAACACAAACTGCTTTGTAAGAGAGACTCTGCACTACACTACATGTTTGGCTTGAAAATTTCAAGGAAAATTAATGGAATTCCAGTCTTAAGTGCATGAACCCTGATTAAATAAAAATGAATTGAACATCACAGACATGTTTTTTGTATTTCAGAGAAGTCATTAGGCCTTCTCTGAATGCCTAGAAGGCCCAGAGGGTTCCCTACTGTTCACATGTAACGTCACACACTTGCTAAAATGGCTAATGGCAAGCTCCACAGCTTTTAAAGGTTCTCACATGATGCACAGCTGCTAAATGGCATTATTCAGCAAGAAAAGGTAAACAGTATAATCATATGAGCTTCTCACATAAAAACACATACCAGCAGCCTTGCATCCAGATCTGTTACAATGATTCCCATGGTATTAAAGTTCGTCAGTAGTTCATTGTAAGTTCAGAAAGCTTCTTTTTGAGCTGATGATTATAAAAGCCACAGTGTTGTTTGTGTCCTACAAAGATCTAAGGGTGATCAAACATTAGCACATTCCACTAACAGAGCTATTATATTCCACTCACTCACTGGCAACTTTATTGTAAACACCTACCTCCAGCTACCCATCTACCTTCCTGATGTACAATGAGAGACTGTAGGCTGTCTGTTTTTGTGTTAGCAGTCCTCTAGACCAGAGGTCACTAATAGGCAGACCACAGTCCAAATCCGGACCCAGACGCTGCCCTATGTGGACCTGGACCTATAACCGATAAACTAAGGAGAATTATTACTGGGTGGTCCTATTTTACTCAGCGTAACTAGTATTTATGGTACTGGTTTAGCGGCCTGGGAGACTCACAGACCAACTGCATGCGTTGTAAAAATCACACGTGACGCTACTCAGCCAATCAGGTCTGTGCATTGCGATGATTATTTCACATGCCGTGCTCTAAAAAGAGAAAACTGACCATAAATATTCTTGAAATATTACTGAATTGTACTGTATTTGATTTGACATTCAGTTGTTGACTGTATAAGATGTTGATATAACTACTAGGCTACTTCAGTAAACAGTATATGGCACTGAAACATGAAGCAAGTTAGACATTATGATGTTCCGAACCTTTGCTTGGGGAAGTTTTCTACGGGGTTTTTCACCACCCCCGCTCCTGGAGATCTATCTTTCTTAAGGTTTCACCACCAACTCAAACCTAACACACCTCATTCAGCCAATCCAGGACTACTGAAGACAGTAGTTAGATGTAACAGGAGTGGTCGATTAGGGTTGGAGATAAAGTCTTCATAAAAATAGATCTCCAATAGCAGGGATTGTGACACAAGTTCATGTCACTGAAGCTTATGAAGCAGCCAGTGAGTGGACCTACAAGGTAGGTGTTTTCTAATGAGATGGACTAAATTAATGAATTAGTGAATTCGTTTTAGAGCTTTGCAGTATTGTTTAGTATTACACAGAGACACTGCTGTTAGCCTAAGAGCAATCTCTAGACTCCAGTGTGTGACTTAAGTGCAATGTCCTTAGTGCTTTTCACTCTTCCCACGAAATTCTACAGACTAGTTTTCTCTCACACATGCACACACACACACACACTGTGATTATCTTTTATTGCGTACTGCCGCTAGTTCACATTTTTAGTCCTACATAAATTACGGTACACATCAGCATGAACAGATTTGCTAACAGAGGAGCTAATTACAGAAAGTCTACAGACACTTTACCTTATGGCCAATTTAGCAGGATATCTACTGAGAACGTCTAGACAAATGAACACAGGTGCAACTTCATAATTCAGATGTGAGCAGCACAGAATAAACCCGTTTGGCTCATATGCTTTCATCTGAAAGCCTGTTGCCACTAGGCAGAAGAAAAAGACTTTTTGGCCTTCGTGTTTCAAGCTGTGATTTATTTAAATGATGATATGATGATTTAGTAAGTCAGAATACTGACGTTGAAAAAATGAACTTGTTGAGAAAGTGTGTTTAACACAATAATAATTTGCAGAAAATAAGACATAATTTTGAGATGTCAGCAATTCAGCAAAATGTTTCCAAACCTTCACTTTCAGCTAGTGGGTGAAGCATTTTGTACCATGTGCTATGGTAAAATCCCTGTTTAATTTCACTGAACACACTCTTTTGTCCAAAACTCAGCTACATACACGCCCAGTGCGTCAAAGGATAGCTGTGACATTTTAGCCTCAGTGCACACATAAACCACAATGTGCAGGAATAATGAAGTATGGAGTAGCTTTAGTAAAGCAGGGAGTGCTGAGCCTCAGTGCACACTTTTAATAACTGTTTGGAAAAGAATACTATCAAATCATTATTGATCCAAAACCTGCTGTTTAAAATCTACCCAAACTATCAGGAAACCACTGTTTAAAACATCATTTTCTCTAACACTATTTGGTTTTAAGTTTCTTAATGTAAGATGGAAGGCACTCATAAATGTTTTTTTTTCACTAAACATGAATAAATATTTGAAAAACTGTCTTTACTCTAATGTTAACAGAAGTATAAGACACAGCTAGCGGAGCATAAAATACCAGAATTATGATTTCTTTATTTACATTTTTAAATTTTGCACACATGTGCACTGTGTTATTTCTGCTTTTTGTGTATGAAAGAGGTTAGAACGGAATAGCGGCAAGTTTGTAGAAGTTATGTTGTGGCTATGCATTTCTCCTGTAGGGTAGCAGAGTATTTGCTTGAGCAGTTAAACAGTGTTTGTTTGAGCAGTTTAAGCACATCACTTTTCAGTAGTCATCTTAAAGGGGCATTCCAGCCTGAAACTCGCTTTTAATATGTTCTTACAAAATGCCTGATCTTTCTTGAATAATGAATAACACATTAAGAAAAAGAGAAAGGAAGAGAAACTTACCAGAATTAAAACAAAAAGGATGCACATAATGTGCGTGATTACCTGAACTTACAAATATCTGACCTCATCTTGTGTTTAAAGCTAAACTGTGTGTGTAAGTGGATTTGGAGACTTTTTTCCAAAACCGCAGAAGAATATTTTCTAAGTCTGTTGTACGTCATACCTCCTCCTTTCATCAGTATAATGTTTACATGTGAGACATAAACACTGAGCCAGACCTTTTTTGAGACTGTGCTTGTGACAGTAATACTTAAATATGCATATTGTGGTCCAAAAAGTTCAAATGTGATGACTACGACTTTAAAATGACTATTTCAGGCTTTACAGGGTGATAAAAACAGATTTCTTACATGGTGCAGAAAGTAACATTCCCCATTGTTAACTTAGCACTGATATTACATTGAAAACCCCATAGACATGCCAGTGGCACATTTCTTGTTTAAACAGGTGAAAAAGCATAGTACATTGCCCTTCTTCCAGATTAGTTGTGTGATTTGTTATGGTGGTTCTTAACACAGTATAAGATTATTAAAATAACACATTTTAACGTTGACAGTAATGTTGTAAACTCGTATTTGTTCATATCAAAACAGGAGGTGGTGACATTGGTCAACTGATTAACATTATTGTGACGTAGATTTAAACTCCAGTTTTGATCTAAGTCATGTCTGCCTATTACAGAGTAGAACCAGAGGGGGGCGCTGCAGTGGCCGAAGTGACCACAATAATGATAATGTTTTGACAGTGTAAAAGTGTTATTTATTATTACGAAGCAACAAACCTCTGACAAAAATCAGCTAGAGTGCAAGTACTCTTTAAGTATTCAAGTGAATTCAAAGACCAAGAAATCGTATCGATATCAGAAAAGTGCAATTGTGCCACCTTTTACTGTAAGTAACAAACATTTTTAAATGCATTTATGTATCTAGGTTATGCACACTAAGTCATACTTGTACTTCCTGCAAGCTGTCATAAATTCCGTCTCATAAATTCAAATAAACATCCCTTGAGCACACATATGCTCGGACAAGTACAGATGCAGTGTGAGTGACCGCATGTATGTGTGTGCGTGTTTGTCCCCTGGTGTTAGTGTGGAAAGAACAGACCCTCTGGCTGCTCTGGCGCGGGAGTATGGAGGATCTAAGCGGAACGCTCTACTGAAGTGGTGCCAGAAGAAAACAGAATGCTATCCGGTAAGGAGCACAGGCCCTGACCTTTCATCCACTCACATCACCCTGATCCCCCTCTCTCTCTCTCTCTCTCTCTCTCTCTCTCTCTCTGCTATCAATTATCTATTTTTTTCCTCACAAGAATTCCTTGCAGACACATTCATTCATCCCATTGTTTAACTTTTCTTACCTAATATGTGTAATTCCAGTACATTTGGCTTTGTGCCCTTTAAATCATTAAAGGAGTACCACAGTGTATTGCAGAATACTGCTATTCTGTGTATCAGTATCAGACAGTGAGGACAGACAGTTAATTCTACACTTTTTCCTGTACTTAGAGAATAGTTTAAAAAGTCTATCTCAAAACCTACTTATAATAGAAGCCAATGCAGTTGCTGATGCAAGAGATTAAGTTGTAAAACTTTGTTGTAGTCTTTTAAAATCTCCCCCCAGAATTGTTGAGCTATGTCTATGTTGGCCTTAGTAAAATGCATCATCACATGGAGCTGGAGCTTTCTGTGTGCTCCTGTGTTTTCTGTCACTGTATAAAAGAAGCACAGTGCTGCTTTTATTGTTGAATGCGCTGCGATAGTTTTTGAGAGAGGCCTTAATATTGATTTGTTTTATCAAAGTGACAATACAAAGACATGGTATGGATTGTATATGTTTGTTTTGTCAAAATGGTAAACGTGAAAAAATAAAAATGGACTTTATTCATGTTCATATATTATATTTAATGCAATGACAGACAGCTTAAAGAAATCATGCTTGTTTGCCATGGCAGTAAAGACTTTAACAGCAGGCTTATTACTCAGTAATTACTTTGTAACTGCTTTGAAACTAATATGTATGTCCTGAAGTTTTGATAGTGAAGTGTGGGCCTTGCAGTTTAGGGAATGAATATAAAATACATTTTGATTAGTAATCAGAAGTGGCCATGACGGTAAGTCTTAATATGCTTGTACAGTCTTTCTGTACCAAACCAACCTGTCCTGTTCCTTTGGTTTAACTGAGCAATATGTGGATTCTATGTTTGTTCCTTCTAAAAAATGCAGACTTAATTTTGATTTAAGAGCACTTGTGTAATAACAGATTTTGACCTGTGAAGCCAGCCACTTCATTATGCCTATTTATTATGCATGGATATAAATGTCTAGATTATTTTTCAGTGATGCATGCCACTGGTCTTGAATGCTACTGTTTTGACAATTTGACTTGTCATGCTTGCCACAAGAAGCCTAACTAACCTGCTAAATAGCAAACTCGCATAGCTGTCAAGTGTCACATTTTAGTTAAAAACAGTGCTGGCTCTGCGTAATAAGCAACATAAGCAGCTACTTTGAGCTCCATGGCTGTCAGTTATTACTGCACCATTATGCTGTTGTAAGATATTTGAGTGATGGAACAATACAACAGTCAATCATGTCCCAAAAAAGACTGTATGCATCTGAAGCCAAAAAAGAGAAGATGAGGAGAAAAAATCTTTAAGATAATGAGTTATTATGTTGTATTGTGGTGTTAATGTTATGCTATGTTTTTGGCTTGTAGAAGTATTTAATCAGAGTTCAGCTGCATGTTTGCAGCACATGTCCCAGCATTGTTTCCAAAACAGCCCTATCAAATTAAAGCCGAGTGTTGATTTTATGCACTAGAATTTAAACAGACTGCTGAAATATATGCTAAGCCAAATAACTAGAGGCTAGACGGCCCTCTTATACAACAAAAAAATCTCCTGAATGGAGCGCTTCATTTGATTGCATTGACAAGTTAAAACTAGGGGAAATGAGTTTTACAGAGTTGTGTTGTAAAGATCAGTAAATCAGGGCTGTTTTATATTTAAATGCAGTGTAAAACAGTAAATGTGAAGGTATCAAGACATCACAGTAAGAAATGACTGTCAAGCAAACAGGCTTGTAGGCCAAATAAGATCTACTAGTACAAAGACTAATTGTACTAATTAGACAAAACACAGATATTATGAAAGAAAGAACATAATAAACACAGAATGACTGAAAATGATCGTTCTTAACATTGTCTGGATAATTCTTAATGGCTTGAACAGTGTAGGAGAAAGCTGACTGTTGAATTAAACATCTCTGACTAAGAGTCATAATAGATAGATTTTTCTGTGCCCTCCTGTTTATTTCAATTTAGAAGCACCAGTTCTCTTTGGCAGAAAGCTTAATGGAGAACCCTGAATATAAAACAAATGCTCTTCAGAGAAGAAATGACCAGATAATGATGCCACACAAATTATCTCTCTATTCTCGGAGCAAAATAATTAACATAAGAAATTGCATAAAATTGTGAGCAAGAAGGACATAGTGTATCCATGTGTTTACTTGTGAGTGAATGTACTTTCTGCTTTGTGGATGTAAAGTGCTTTTTTACAAAAGCTAGAAGTTCCATTTTTTAAGCAAAGCCATTTCTTTTACTGTTAAGGATAGGGTTATATTTAGGGTTAGGCTTTATTGTATTACTCATAGATGTTTACATATATAATACATATGACATATTTATGACCTCATGTCCTGTATGTATGTATGCACGCACATGTGAGCACTGTGGCCTGTAGTTGAGCGCATGTCTCAAACAGTCTGTGCATGCGTAGGCGTGTGTTAGCGGTAGTTCCCATGTCTCTCCATGTGCTAACAGCCTCTGTGCGGCCCATTAAGGCCTGAGGGGATTAGGGCTGAAGCCCTGCCATGCTCATATGTGAGAGCTAAAGTGGTTAGTGCCTCTATTAACCTCCCCTGGTACACAAAACACAACAGAGAACGGTCACTTTCATTCCTTCCTGCTTCTGCTTGGCATTTTAAATTACATTTGAAGGCTACTTTGATGAAAAAAATAATAGTTTTCCTCCTACTCTTCCGCCACGATGTGTTAGGTGTCTGAAGTTTGCTGCTTGGGTTTGCACTAAAGCTACGAGGCTAATGTAGCTAACAAGTAAAGGAAGCGTTTAAGCCGATTAGCACTGTGGAAACTGCATCTTTAAACAATCCCACAGTGTTAAACATTCTAAAACAGACTTGTGTACAGGGAAGCAGGAAGGTGTTTTGCATTGGCGGTGCTACAGTTTTAAGTAGCATATACAAACATATTCAAATGTTTGGTCAAAGACATATTTTATTTGATTTTCTAAGTAAAATAAGTTAACGCATTTTCTATAGGGAACAGTCTTAAATTTGACATTTTTCTGCACATTTTGATGCCCAGTTTCTATTTATTTCCATGCTGGAAAAATGTTTGACTTTTTGACTTTTGCACAAGACACAATTTATGCTTTATGTTTTCCCCAATATGTCAAATTCAGCTAATAAAAAAATGTGCATTAAAATGTGCAAAAGTATGTTTTCTGTATAGGATGTTTTAATTACATTTTTTCATGACATGTCATGCACATTTTTTAATTACATTTTTTATTTGTATCAAAACAGAGTCACAATATATGCTGTAAGGAGAGATTTTATAAGTGAAAAGGAGTTAAAGGAGAATTCCACAAACTTTTCAGAAATGTTCTGCATAATTCAGTCAACAAGATGGAAATAAAGTCATTTGAGTTGTTTCATGTGAAATTATTTGTTTTAAAGAAACTTATCAACTGTTATTTCTTTTCAGTGGTGGTGATAGGAACCAGGGGTCACAATGTCTACAACTATTTTATTTACTATCAAAAACCACCAGTAAACCTCCACATATTCTGAGTTATTATATGTTAATGATAGCAAATAGTTTTGGGGACTGTTTTGCCTCACATTGCCCTGCATGTGCCTCTCTGTTCTGAAAGGGTTTTTAAAAATATGTGTTTTAGGCCAAACATGTATCTCAAAATATCATTACTCAATAAAAGTAAAGTCATTTTTAGAAGCATTAAATGCTTTGGATGTCTGGCTTTGATCACCACCACTGTGAACTATTCTGGCTTGGTAAGTGTCTCTAGAACGGAGCATTTTTACTCTAAACCACTCTGAATTACTTTGCTTGCATCTTTTTTGTTTGCTTTGTTTGCATCATTTTTATCATGATGAAATTTAACACATTCTATACAGGACAAAACTTAAATATGACATTTTAATGCAGATTTTATTACAGAATTGTTATTTATTTGCTGAGTTTAACATATTGGGGAAAAATATATAAAATGTGCCATAAATTTTGAGCAGGTCAGTACATTAAGTTCAGCAAATAAACTGACTGTGCATTAAAGTGAGCAGAATGTGTTATCTATAGAGAATATACACTTTTGAGTGTCAATAAAACATGAAAAAATCAGTAAAATATGTAACTTGACAAATACAGCACATTCTAATTTCTGTGCTCTCGCTTCTTCTAGATATACTTTATGCAAATGAGCTGAATAAGTCAAATCTACTATACAAGCTACAACCTGAAAATTCAACACTTGAATGCATATCAGACGAGCACTATTATGGTTGAAAAAAAAAACAAACCCAAAACCTAGGACATTATTACGTCAGTTGCTTTTTTGTTAGTTTAGAAAACAGTATCAGGCCCCTCTGGAGCTGAAATCTATCTTAAAACTCAATTATAAACTTGTATAAAGCTTGTCTTTTAGCAACAGCAACCCAAAGCCTTAGTTGGCCAGGGCAGCAATTTGCCTTGTAATGAAAATGCACCACTAATTCAAACATTGCATAATTGTGTAACTGAAACATTAAATGAAAAAAAATCTTAACCCAAGCAAACATATTAGTATTTTATATTATATTTAGCAGTTGCAAATGACAATCCTGAAATCTGGGCATGGCACAGCCCCTTTCAGCACCCGTACTTCCCATGTCCGTGCTTACTTCTGGCACTATATAGTATACTGTTATCTATTAATATGGATAAAATATCACTCGTTGCCTTTTATTATAATTTGCTGTCTTGAATGCTGAATGGGCCATTCACAGGAATAGTGTAGTTTTTATGAATTTGTGGTTTGGAGGGTGGAAATCTGTGTGAAAGAGTTCCCGATTATTCAGCCAACCCACAGATAATAAAAACAATATTGAGTTTGTATTGGCCAGTCAGAACTAAGATATTGTTGGTTTCATTGTCAGATTTCTTATAACATTGTCAGATTTCAATAACTGTGAAATTGTTGGCAACAAAACAGTTAATGTGTAAAATACTGTTAGCAACCACAAAATTCACCTTCCATTTATTTTGCATCTGAAATTGATGGAACACATTTATTTCTGTGGGCTGGTGTAACTGCTGTGAGAGCTAAAGAGCTGTATCGCAAGTGGCAGCCATCGGGGTCCAAGCACTTTGCATCTAATGGAGTCTATAGAACATATTAATAAGATTTAAGATGCTCTTTATTTATAACAGATGCAGGCTTTCAAAGTTAGATTTAATACACACTGATATCCTTGCTATAATTAACAACAATATTTTAATAAACACATTTTTAAAACTATAATATTTGGATATGACTTGCATTTGTGTAGTTGTTGATGTCAATTAACAAATTAATTCTACATCAGTTACCCCTGTGTTTTAGTCTACCAGAGTATACCAAAGCTTACCAGAAATTAATGTTAAATCGCTATAATTGGCTTAGGAACAATGCTACTGGACTCAGCTACAGGTCACCTTTTCACTGGTCATGTGTTTTTATGTGTGAATATGTAGGATAGCTAAAAACAGTACTAGCACCCATCCTGGCCTTTTTGTCCAAATATTTGCCCATTATTATAGGAAACAGTATGTCATACAGGTCAGAAACCACAATATTCAAGCCTATTTTAGATTACTTAACAACTACATGCTGCTTAAGGTGAGCGTGTAATTATTAAGGAATGCAGTTTGCCCACTGGTAACTGGTGTCTTACATGCTAGCTGCATAAGCCTTGCAGATCTATTGTAGAATTATAGAATCAAATGTGGTCAACCAGGCAGGACCTGCTTGGTGTCTGAGGTTTGCTTCTATAATTCTGCAATTCTATAATTCTGCAACTGTGTAAAGCTAAATTCTCACACGACCCAGAATACACTGCCTTTGAAGATCACATTGGAGGCTAAAAATAACTTCCTTTCTTTGTGCACTCTGGCCAGTGAAATGTTGAATCATCCATTGCCCTGTCAGCTGCGGAGATTCTATTCTTTCATAATGCTGAATCACTACCATTTAGTGGACACATCAGATGCCTCCACAAGGCAAATGTTTGATTAACGTCTGCTGATGCTTGTATGCTACGTCATGCCTGAAACCAACATTTGTATTTTCCCAACATGATGAGATTTCACAATTCAGGCCCTGCATTTCTAAAACATCCTAAAAATAGGAACTTGTGCTGGTCTAGGATCAGGGTTCCTTTGTGCTTCCCAAATCATTGTCACTAAGGTAACCAGCAGACTATGACTGTTAGAGCTAGGTCTTAATTTCTGGCCATAAAGTCAGTTTCTGGCCCTTCGCCAGTGCCTCAACACTTGAGGGCTTTGTCCGTTGGCAATGCAGGACACGCAATCAGTTTGGATTTTAGATAAATTTCAAATAAATTTTGTTCAAACAGGCTGTTCTTATAAACGGGACAGTGAAGGTGGAGCAGTTTGGAGATAAAGCCAGAGAGGCCAGGTTGAGATGGTTTGGACATGTGTTGAGGAGGAATAGTGGATATATTGGTCAAAGACTGTTGGAGATGGAGCTGCCAGGTAGAAGGAGAAGAGGTAGACCCCAGAGAAGGTATATGGATGTAGTGAAGGTGGACATGGAGATGGCTGGTGTAAAAGTAGAGGAGGCAGTGGATAGGGCAAGATGGAGGCAGATGATCCGCTGTGGTGACCCCTAAAGGGAGCAGCTGAAAGAAGAAGAGGAGTCTGTTCTTATAAACATATAAAGGTCAGAATAGTTCAGTGTATGTTGGCTGGCTATACTGACCAAAAAAAAAAGAAAAGATCCATATCCAACCGAAAGCAAATCTGCATTAGCCTTCTACAGTTGCGATTCAGTGCTGTCTTATCATGAATACTGACAGTGTCAGACTTTCTGCCATTCGGCATTTCATTTAATGTTATCTTTATGTTAGTTTTGGATTGTACAGAATAGGGAACCTATGTTTTTTTCTGATAAAACATTATAGGCATGTCCTTATTATATACAGACAGTGGAACAGTTCATTTACCTGATTCAAGCCATGTATGTAATAAAACTGTGAGACGAATCAAAATAAGAATTTTTCAGATTGCCGACTGTGTGTTTGGAGCAAAATCTGCTGATTCAGTTTTTTTTGCATCTCAAGATATTATCATAAAACTTGAGCTGTGATATGATGCTACTGTGATTTTTAAAGATTTGCCTATTCTAGGTATAGTAATGTATTATCTTTTTCTTTTGACTGCAAATAATGCCTGCTAAAGCACCTTTCCTCTGTGTTACATTTGATTCAGCCTTCTTTATTGAAGCGAAACAGGATTGTGAAATGCTATATCCAATGCACTTAAATTTTTAATAAAAATATTAATAATAAAATAATAAAATATTTGTGCCTCAGGCAGTGAGTCGTGCTCCCTTAGCTAGCTGGACCTTTTTATTTTATGTTTATTTATAAACATTCACCTCTTTCGCACCCTGCCCATAGCATTGTTGTTGTGAAACTGCCACACATTGCCCCCTTCCTCTCACCTCTGAAGGGTAAACAGCCACTGCTTGCAGAGCTGGAATGCAGTAAGAGGCTTAAACTTGTAGTTGGTAGTTTGAGTTTGAGTCTATTATACACTTGTGCATTTTTTCCATTGGAGGCATGGTGGGAAACTAAAAGCCACACTCAAGAGTCGGATTCTTTCTCAGCTTCTGCAAGAGATGCTGATACGGCCGAGTTATTTTTAGTGAAAAAGC
This sequence comes from Pygocentrus nattereri, assembly GCF_015220715.1. Taxonomy (NCBI): domain Eukaryota; kingdom Metazoa; phylum Chordata; class Actinopteri; order Characiformes; family Serrasalmidae; genus Pygocentrus; species Pygocentrus nattereri. The sequence continues at coordinate 22,881,827 of NC_051233.1, forward strand.
AATGGTGTAATTCGACATGGTTTACAGTAAAGATTGAGAAGGCTTACTAGACCTGCAGCAGGGCGGCAAGTGAAGTATTGACAATGCATGTGATAGTGAGTGAGTATGTGTGTGTGGGCTGCTTCCTGTGAAGTCATATAACACCTTTGCAAATGCAGAACAGAAAGGACCAAATCACATTAACCTTGTTAAGTGCAGCAGCCCTGGAGTCTAGCTCATAATTCACTTTAATCTTCTTTAACTTAATATGGGCTTTTCTCAGAATTTGTGGTGTGATCAGTCTTTTGCTGAAACATGTCCAGGGGTTAAATCGGTACTTAGAAGGTCAAGGGGGCGCTGCTTTCATCGGCACAAACAATGTGGAAGCAGTATTGTTAAATTAATGAGTTCTTATATAGAGAATGGAGCTGATATGATGGGGTTGTGATTAACAATAGTTTTTCAGTGTTTGGTTTAGTCTTAATTTAACTATAACTAACCTCCAACCTATTGTCTCTTTAAGGCAGATTTAATCTGCGATTTAATCTACTGTATCCTTAATAACATGATTTCTCAAAGCTGTCATTGAATTTAATTGATGATGCAAAGGTTTGTATAGTTTATTTGCATTTCTGTCAAAAACTACCTTTTCTAACAAACAAATGCATGACAAAGAATGTAAGTCAGACAGCAGTTACGCTTTATTGTTACTCTGATTAAACAAATGAATGTGAACTGTGCTTTAAATGAGCCTATGTGCTCACTTGGGAAAAAATACAGAATAACCAACAATTTAAAAAGCCTCATGCATCTATTATGTAGTGATAGAGAGCATGGTAGCACCCAGGAAACTCAGCACGCTAACAGAGTTCACTTTGGCCAACGCTAACTCTTGTTCTAATTCCTCTGGTGGCAGAGTTAAACAAGCTTAAAGAGCCATCACCAAATTTTCAATAGAGATTGCTGGCAAGACATGCAGTTCAATAGGATTAATCCCTGAAAGAACAGATTTACAGCTTAATTTGCAAATACTTTTGACTGGGGAATTCATGAAAGTGTTTTATTAAAGTGTGTTTTATATAAACCTTTACTGACAGAATTCAGCAGCTTCCTATTAGCTTCTGTTGTGTGTATTACATCAGTAGATTGTTCTTTTCTAAGTATGGGAAATGATTGGGGTAATTGATCATATGCTGCAGATGCAGCACATAGAGAGTAAGTTGAAATACACGGGAAGATTCTTTTAATGACACCATGAAAGGCACCAACACAAGGAGGGTTTAGTTTTGTCTGGGGAATGGTTGTGGCCACAGGACAGACCTTCTCACTTTTACACACACACACACACATACACACACACACACACACACACGCACGCACACATGCACGCACGCACACACACACACCAGGAACTTAATCTGAGGTGAGGAAAAGGTCAGAGCAGTCACCCATGGCTTTGTCACTAGGGTCATCAGTTCTGAGAGAAAAGCACAGAGGGAGCTAATTACCATAATGTACAGAGGCAAACAGCACAGCAACTCGTACATCACCTTGTGGGTTTATGAAGAAGCACTGTGACAGGTAAAGGACTGTGCAAAAGTTAGAGACCACCCTTCATTTATGACATTTCCTGTCTAATCAGTCATTCAGTACATCAGTAAATTATACAGTGATTTCTCTGAGTGGATTAAATATAAAATAATCCACTTGCGTAAAGAAGAGGAAAGTCGAAAGCAAAATAAGTGGAAGGAGTTTCAAAAAATGGACTTCAAAGATGATTAACAGAAGAGAAAATGGTACTCCGAACAACTGTGTATAGACCTGGTAGACCATCAAAACTCACCATCAGATTAACAGTACTTCATGCTTTCACCTTTCAGAGAAAAATCAAGCTTCACTGTTGCTTCAAATCCTAAAACAATACACAGGTGTTTCTGACCATCCTCCCACTGTGAGAAGACAACTCAACACTATGAGTCTGAAAGGATGTGTATCTGTCAAGAAGCCCTTATGCACCTTTTTACTGCAAAACCAAATGGACTAAAAGCAAATTTATAAAACAAGCAAAGAAACTGCTAGTGTCTGTAGACCAATGGATTGACCACCTCAGAGTCCAGACCTCAACATCACTCAATGCATTTGGGACTATTTGGACTGTGAGAAGTAGAAAATGCAACCAGCTTCTAAGACTGAACCTGTGGAAGGAGGTGAAAAATATCCCTGCAGATTCCTTTTAAAAACCGAAGGCTTAAATTTTTTAAATTAAATTATTTGGGGCATCCCAGCGGTCATCCCAGCGGTCATCCCAGCGGTCATCGGGCGGAAGGCAGGATACACCCTGGACAGGTTGCCAGTCCATCGCAGGGCAGACAGACAGACATACATAATCACACACACACTCACACCTAGTGGCAATGTAGCAGGTCCAGTTGGCCTAACTGCATGTCTTTGGACTGTAGAAGGAAACTGGAGAACCCGGTGGAAACCCACACAGACACAGGGAGAACATGCAAACTCCATAATAGATTAGTCTATTATAACAGATTAATTTTAAGATTTATCTTTCCAGATTATATTTACAGATTTAGATTTATCAGTTTATCTTCACCTCTGTTCATCTTTCTGGTTACATCTAACATTTCTTCTAACAGTTATTTTCAAGTTGTAAATTTGCACAGGTCTCACATCCTAACAATCATATGTAACCATTTATTTGCAACCAAAATGGTTTGGTATTATTGAAAACAGTGATGTCAAACCTTTGAAAGACACAAGCCTCATTTTATGAACGAGAACTCACTCTCGTTCGACACGCATACACACACAAACACATATGCAAACCTCTCTGCTCTGAGGATCTAACATCTAACATTAGCGAATGCTAATTCACAGTCAAATCACTTTCCTTTTTCGTGTGTTCTCTCTCTTGTCTCTCTCTTTCTCTCTCTCTCTCTCTTTCTCTCTCTCCATAGTTTGGAAGGTAGACAGCTAGCAGTGCATGTACTGTAGCAGAAACCTTTAATAACGGTCTGAGATTAAATTCAGCATCACTATATTCGCCCCTCATTTCCTTAGGGATAAACCTCACCAGGAGTGGCTTTATCAATAAACAATATGGATATTGACTGGGCTGTCTTACACACACACATATAACTAGCCCCCACTCATCATCAACCCAGTTCAAATGAGGTGTCAGAAAGCTGGTTGCTTTATTGTCCTCATCTGTCTTTTTGGAGCCACCATCCCCAGGGCCCGAGGCTTTGCTCTGAGAGAGAGGGAAAAAGAGAGAGAGCGAGACAGCACATGCCAAACTAGGGTCATCTTAGTTTAAGTGGGTTAGTTGCAGCTACACTCTAAGCTAACCCATAGTCAAATCCCAGGCTAATTCAAAGTAAATGACATGGTGAATGTTTTTTAGTCGAACCAAAAGGGCATGATTTCAAACTAAAAGTCAGCTACATCCTCCATTCTTCCCAGAATTTTAATAAACACAGTACCGTGCAGAAGATCGGCCATTAGTTACAAGTGGTTCATTTTTCAGTGTCAGAAAAAAAGCAGAAAACATATATTTTATGGTATTTTACACAGAAGCCTCCAACACTGTGTAATTAAGTATTGTGCCTTTATTACAGCTTCCATTCTTTTCCAGAGACTTGCTTTCAGTTTTTCAAAGAAATCTGCAGGGATATTTTTCTACACCTCCAAAGTTCAATCTTTGTTGGTTACATTTTCTGCTTCTCACAATACAAGAAAAATCCCAATTACAAATTTAGCCTCATCAGGCCATGAAGCCTTCTTCCACATCTCAAGTGTTCGGTTTCAGTTTTCTACTGCTATTTTTTTTTGTCTGTTTATTTATTTATTTATTTTCATTTTCTCATTAACATCACAGCTACACATCCTTTCAGACTCATTGTGTTGAGATGTCTTCTAACAGTGGAAGGATGAACAGAAACAGCTGTGGATTTTTTTCCAATCTGAAGCAACAGTGGAGCTTGATTTTTTCTCAAAGATGAAAGCTTTAAGTACTGTTTATATGATGCTGACAGTTTTGATGGTCTATCAGGTTGTTCGTCCCATATTTAATCTACTTAGAAAAGTATCAGGGGTCCCATTTTCTACTGTTTTTTACATACTCCCCATTTGTCTTTATATTAAGGATTAAATTCCTTCCTCTGTCATTCCCTCTCTCCCTCCCACAGTATCATTATAGCTGTGTTTGGAATAACTCTAGAGTTTGAAAACTGAGTGACCCCTGAATGAAACAGGGATGTTCAACAGTACCTCAGTCACAGTCATAGCATAGATAATGAGAGAGATGGGTTGGTGGAAAGGTCGCAGGAGGTCTTTCCCCAAAAACTGGTAAGCATTTCTGCAAGTAGCTGCAGTAGTGACATGAACCTAACCATATTGAGGCTAATAGCTGATAAGAGGAGGGTAGATGATGTTCTGCAGGTATGCAGAACATCATCTACCACAAAAATACATGGATAATAAATACTGTTAATGTATTAAAGATCTGTAAAATATTAGATTATCAGACATTTTCTGTCATTCAAGTGCTTAGTGACAAAGTAATAAAGCTCTGTAAAACCATATCTGTGACAGTTGATCTCTGTTAGTGTGTGTGGGCGGGTTTGGATCAGGTTTCCAGTATAGCAGTACCAGCTGGACCAGACTGGTCAGGTCAAAATGTTGTGGGTTTGGGCCTTAGTTTCATGCAGATCTACACTCTGAAGCTCATGCAAGCCAAGGTTGTTAACATGCCACTTTGCACTTGTTTGCTGTTCAGTGCATGCGTGTGCGTGTTTCTGTGTGAACGAGACAGAGCTAATATAAAATAGAGCTGCTATTGTTTTGTGTATGCTTGTGCTTTAGCTTGAAGGGTTCCTATCAACTTTCAGAGGAAATATGCAAAGCAGAAAGGATGAGTTATCTGTCTATAATCAAACTTACCTAGGCCATCTGTCTTCAGGAGCATCGTACCTGCGAAGTTAAACTTGATCTCAGGCTGGCTTTAAACAGTGAAACCTTCATGCAACATGAAACTAAATTCCATTTGAGTTGCATAATGTAAAGCTTCTTGCAACTTACAATTTTAAAAGCAGCAGCAACCGAATCTCTTTTGTAAAACTAGTTTAATGAAACAGCCAGTCAAAACGCTAATAACAGATCACCTGATCATATTAAACATAATTTCAAATAATTCATTTGACTGCAAAATAAAACAAGTTAATAGTCAGCTTTATGTAAGGTTAATAGTTTTTCATTTTGTCCATTATCAAGTTTTTCTAAGCAAATGTTTTTGTAATAATAATAATAATAATACTTTTTATTTATATAGCACTATTCATGCCGGTGACAGCTAAGAGTGCTTTATAGACAAGTGATAAAGCATAACAGTAATACAAGAAAATACAAGTATTAATTATAAATCATATACCAAAATGACAGATCAAATTAAAAGATAAATACCATGAGATGTAGAGTTAAATTTAATTAAATGCTAAGTTAAAGAGATACATTTTTAGATGCTTCTGAAAAGTGAGCACTGAGCTTGACTGTCTAATACAAGGTAGAATTGAGTTCCACAGTTTAGTAGCATAATAACTCAAGGAGGCCTCTCCATGTTTTCTGTATTTTACAGAAGGTATTTGTTGAAGGCCAATATCTGCAGATCTCAGATCACGTGCTGGAACATAAACAGTTAGACACTATGTGTTTTAAGTGGGTGCTTTAAGGTCATTTAGAGCCTTAGTAGCAGAACTTTAAAACCTGTTCTGAATGATACAGGTAGACAGCGCAGGTCTTTTAAAACAGAAGTGATATTATCTCTCTATTTGGTTTTTGTTAGGATGCATGCTATTACATCAAGATCTCCAATTACTTTCATGGCCACAAGTGTATAAAACCATGCATCTAGGCATGCAGACTGCTTTTACAAATATTAGTTAAAGAAGGAGTCGCTCTCAGGAGCTCAGTGAATTTTGAAATTTCCTCACTACTAAATATTCCACAGTCAACTGTCAGTGGTATTATAACAAATTTGGAAGCAATTGGGAACAACAACAATTCAGCCACGAAGTGGCAGGCACTTAAAATGACCGAGCATGGCCTTCAGATTAGCTCAATAACAGTGTGTAGACAGCTTCATGGAATGGGTTTCCATGGCCGAGCAGCTGCATCCAAGCCTTACATTACCAAGCACAATGCAAAGCATCGATTGCAGTGATGTAAAGCGCTGCCACTGGACTCTAGAGCAGTGGAGTTGTGTTCTCTGGTGTGATGAATCACGCTTCTCTTAATTATTCTGCTAAAACTATACATGCACCACTCTTTATTATTCTTTGTTAGACTGCTGTCATTGTTAATAGCTTGATTAATTTCTCCTCTCTTGACTCCTCTCTTAATTTTACACAAGGCTCGGACTCATTTGGGATCCAGAGGGTGAAATTATATTCTTTGTATGTAAATTACATACATATCCTTGCGGATAACTTTATGATGAGAATTATATGATGTATGTAAAAAAAATCAACTGCTAATGTGACTTTCTTTGTGTTGCATGCACCTTGTTTTTGAATTGCTTCATTTAACTGTCAACTTGTACAGAAATTATGTTGCAAGCAACTCACAACATGCAACTAGTTGCATGAAAGTTTCAGTATGTAAAGCCAACCTTAGACTTAATTGCACTGCCAAAAATTCTGTTTAATGTAGGCTTAGGTTTGATCTGCATCTGGGACACTGACCTGCTATTGATTGCTTACCTCTGTTTACTAGTTGTTAAAGCAGTTTTCTTATCAGTGTATTTGTGTTTACATTTGTCCCTTGATGTGTTTCTGAACCTAAAGTCATGCCTGGGCTCACTAGCAATGGGTTATTGGTTAGTTGTGAAAGTGACAGCACCAACAAGTGTGTCTTGCATCTTGTGCCTGGGGGAGCGAATGAGCCCTCCAAGTGCAGGCATATTGACAGAAGGTAAACAACAGTGCTGGCAGGCTTGCTGTCACCATGGTTACAATGAAGCAAAGCCCTCCAGGGATAGGCACTGGTACCCAGAGTAATTCCCTGCAACATGCTTCTTGATGCAGCTGGAAAGAGCATTAGTAGCATGTTAATATACTTATTGGATGGCACGTAGCTCACGTTTGACACTCAGATTCTGCGAAAGGCATTGATAGCAAAAGGTTCTTATTCATAGAATGTTTAATTTAGAGTGAATGATGGAGAAATAATGAGGCAAAGCATGCTAACACATGTGAAGGTTCTGTGAGATGCTTTAATAATTAAGATAAGATAAGATAAGATAAGATAATCCTTTATTAGTACCACAGTGGGGAAATTCACAGTATTACAGCAGCAGAGTAATAGAAGTAAGGCACTCAGTAATAGAAATGGGAAACAGTATAAACATTATAAATATTATAAATAATAAAAGTTTAAAAATCTCTAGACAGTTTACAACAAGATAAGAATAAGAATAAAAATGAAATAAACAAAAAAAGTAAAAATAAAAATTACTACTTCCGGTGCCAGTGAGAGCGGCAGCCTGTTACAGCAGCTTAATTACACTACCAATAGATTAATAGTGCCTTTCATGACTTTCATGTGTATCAACTTCAGTTTTGTCTCATGTAATTACACAAGTGTATTTTCTACAGAGGAACATTCCTGTAGTGCAGTGTTAAAGTTACACTTTAAAATAAGTGGACAGTTCCTGTATAGTTGTTCTACAGGTACTGTGTAATAAATGAGAGGTAATATAGACATTGCTTTGGGGCTATGCAGCACATTTAATTAATGTCATAAAAGTTACAGGTTAAGATAAGGGGACATCTGCTGGATTGTCACAAGAAAGCTGACAGATACAATGTAATGTCTTAATGTAAGTTACATACTTCCTTTTACTTCTGGACAAAAAGTCTTACAGTGTTACAGTGATCACAATGTAATTACATTTGTTATTGTCATTATGTAATTACATGAGAGAGAATAGACTGTTGCAACTATTAACATACACTTGTGTAACTACATGAGGTGTGCTTCTGTAATCCATCTGTAACAGTGACTAAACCATCAATAGTTACAGTATTGTTGCATATGTTGTTTACGTGTATCTACACAGTTATTAAAGACACATTAGTATAAAGTTTTTCTTTGGTAATCTCCACTGTAGTCTCTAAAACAACAATGGTTGTTGAAGGGATAACTAGCACAAATGATTTTCTTAGATATCAAATAAATCAAAAAGAGCATAAACAAAAGTGAAATATCTCTGTATAAGTAAGCAAATAAAATGCAAGCTATAAGGCTACATCCATATTAAATGACATGAGGATTACATGTTCATTTTATAATCTGATATTTTGTTTCTATATAAATGTGACTTATATCCACTGGCTGAAATGAGGTAGAGGGGACTTTCTTACGTGGCACTCCTGAATCAACACCTGAATAAAGGTGGGCTCTACAACCGAATATAGGTGGGTTCCACAGCTGAATAGAGGTGCAGTAGCTATTAACTTTCCTACGGAGCAAGTTATTTGTTTTGGCCATTCAGAATTGGCAAGTGGCAGCTGCCTGAATACTGTGAGAAGTAGCTGCTGAAATGTTTGTTTTCTCTGTGAGGATATAGTTGGCTTCCTATTTGCCAGCTTCTTATTCAATATTTCTGTTCCCCCTTAAATGGAGCAGGAGTAACAGGTAATTGCTGTTCCATTTAAAGTTGAAAGGAAAATTTGAATAAGAAGCTGGCTAACTTCAGATTCGTGTTTTCTTCTCACTTCAATAACTGACACAATTTGGTGATGTCTTCACAAATGAGTTAGCATTTTCAATGTTGACACAGAGTGACTGTTCAGTTTACTACTCCGTCATTATTGTAGTTCAATGAGTTGGAACCTCAGCCTTTTCCAGTTCTGAGAACTGCACAGTGGAGTTTTTTTTTTTTTAAGTTTAATGGATTGTGTTAAATATAACTTTAGAAAGCCATTCCTGGTATCACACATTTTATTGCAGAAAATCTTAACAATTGATATGCAAGGCATATCTACCCACGTCCCCCATACAAAAAATGAATAAATAAATAATAATAATAAAAAATTCTGCCGAAATTTCTGCATTATTCAGAATAAAGATACATAAAGATGTAAACGTCATTCAGAGAGGTTTGATGCAAAGTGCTGCATTGTAGAGAAACTTACAGGCTCAGATTTCTTCACAGTGGTGATGATAGGAACCAGGGGTCACAATGTCTACAACACAAATGCAGCCACTTTATTTACTGTCCAAATCCACCAGTGAGCCTACATGCGACTTTATATACATATACAGCGGGTGAAATAAGTATTGAACACGTCACCAATTTTCTAAGTAAATATATTTCTAAATGTGCTATTGACATGAAATTCTCACCAGATGTTGGCAACAACCCATCCAATCCACAGGCTGGAACAGGTGTCCAAATGACCATAAATGTCCATAAATTATGTATAATAATGAGAAATGACACAGGGAAAAAAGTATTGAACACGCTTACTGAAATTTATTTAACACTTTTATTTAATAGTAGTCAAATGCATTGTTCAGGTGTGATTTTGGCCCATTCTTCCACACAAACACTCTTCAAATCCTCAAGGTTCCATGGGCTCCTTCTATGAACTCTGAGCTTTAGTTCCTTCCATAGATTTTCAGTTGGATTCAGGTGAGGTGATTGGCTGGGCCATTCTAGCAGCTTTATTTTCTTTCTCTGAAACCAAATGAGAGTTTCCTTGGCTGTGTGTTTGGGATTATTGTCTTGCTGAAATGTCCACTCTCGTTTCATCTTCATCATCCTGGTAGATGGCAGCTTATTTTTATCAAGAATGTCTCTGTACATTTGTGCATTCATCCTTCCTTCAGTTATATAAAGCATGCCAGTGCCGTATGCTGAAAAACAGCCCAACACCATGATGTTCCCACCTCCAAACTTCACTGTTGGTATGGTGTTTTTGGGGTGATAGGCAATGCCTTTTGACCTCCAAACATGGTGTGTATTATGGCATCCACAGAGTTCAATTTTGGTCTCACCTGACCAGACTATATTCTCCCAGTATTTCACAGGCTTGTCTAAATGTTGTTAAGCAAACTTTAAACACATTTCATCATGCTTTTTCTTCAGCAGTGGAGTCTTGCGTGGTGAGCGTGCATATAGGCCATGGCAGTTTAGTGCATTGTTTTCATTTCTTTGAAACAATTGTACCTGCTGATTCCAGGTCTTTCTGTAGCTCTCCACAAGTGCTCCTTGACTTTTGGACAACTCTTCTGATCATTCTTTTCACTCTGTTTGAAATCTTGCAGGTAGCACCTGGTCATGGCTGGTTTATGGTGAAATGATGTTCTTTCCACTTCTGGCTTATGGCCCCAACAGTGCTCACTGGAACCTTCAGTAGTTTAGAAATTCTTCTGTAACCAATGCCATCAGTATGTTTTGCAACAAAAAGGTTGCGAAGGTCTTGAGAGAGCTCACTGGTTTTACCCATCATTAGATGTTTCTTGTGTGGCACCTTGGTAATGAGACACCTTTTTATAAGCCAGCAGTTGAACCAGCTGGTATTAATTTGCACTAAGTGGCAGGATTGCGTTCTAATTACTGATAGATTTGAGCTGGTGTCATGATTTTCCATGGCTTTTTGCACCTCTCTTTCTTTGTGTGTTCAATACTTCAATCCCTGTGTCATTTCTCATTATTACACATAAATTAATTTATGGACATCTGTGGTCTAATTTCTTACCATGTGTGGATTGGATGGTTGTTACTGACATCTGGTGAGAATTTCATGTCAATATCACCATTAGAAATATGTTTACTTAGAAAATTGGTGACATGTTCAATACTTATTTTACCCACTGTATATAAAGTTGATAATGATAAAATTGTTGTAAACCTGTAAAGTGTTTTCTCAGGAACCATTTTATGTAATAATTTCCTCTTAGGGAACTTTTAGGTCATTAAATGTGTTGAACGTCTGGATCCTGTCAACACCACTGTGAACAGTTCTGACTCACTAAGTTTCTCTAGAAAGGAGAGACCATTTAAATATGTAGAAACTTTAAATAATTGTTCAAACACAGCTATTAGACACGTTAAAATCACAGAAAATTAAAAACAATAAAGCTTTAAAGCTTATTTCCATCTCAGTCCTCGTATCAAAAACAAAAAGACAGCATGATACAACCCTCTATTATTGGTAACATCAACACTGCATTCAGCTGAATGACTGGGCTCCAGTTGTTTGGCACAGCAGCACAAGCAAATAAAAACAAAGCGGCGAAACGATTAAAGCACCTGATCTAATTATTCAAAGATCAAACATGACAGAAGTCTCCATCCTTTCTACTGAGACATTATGATTGATCCTAAAATCTCCTAAATCAAGTTCCCACTGTATTTTTATACCCTCTTTGATCCACTTTATTTAGGTCAGTTTCCTTGCGAGAAGCTGAACAACAGAAAGGAGGGGCCCGAGCGCTGTTTGTTCAGGATGGAGACAATGAGAAAAGAAAACAGGGGGTCCAAGGCCGCTCATTCAAACAGAGGATTCAGCTGTTCGTGTCTCACTCAGCCTCTTCACACAAACATAAACAGCAACACCGGGGGGCTTTTGGTTCAGATCGCCACTGCCAGAGCTAAAACATCCACCTCCTCTGTAGAGCGGCTGAGCCTTTGGGAGACGGCGGGGGAGCGAGGCTTAGACAAAACTAAATCTGTGTCATAACACCACTGGGGAATTGAGAGAGAGAGGTACGGAGGTAATAGATTCCTCAAAAACAGTTTTGGCCCAAGGCCTCTCTAACGCCAGACCTGTATTTTTCTGTTAAGAAATAAATTTTATTATTTTTATTAAATGTCTTTTTAAAAAAGAAGCTAACAAAAATTTAGTTACATGATTGAAAGTAGTTGCCTGTTGTAACATTCATGGCAAAACACATTTAAAAGTTATTTAAGAATTTACTTTGAGGCATTTAGTAGCTTTTTAGCAAGATATCTTGTCTGTTATCTGCGGTTTTGTTTTGGTTAGAGACCTGTTTTGAAAAATCAATGATACTTACATGTCATATGAATTGTATGGCCTTTCCTATCTTTTGGCCCAAGGCCTCTCTAAAGCCAGACCTATATGTTTAAAATACAATTTATTAATTTTATAAAATTGTACATATTTTTATAAAAAGCATACAGAATTCTTGTTATACAGTAAGGACAGGGTAACGCACTACTTTATGTATGTGGTCTTTAAAAATTTTAAAACAGTAGCTAAATGAACCCAGTTACATCGTAAGTAATACTAGGCTTGGGGCAGTCGTGGGCTGGAGGTTAGGGATCCAGCCTCATGACCGGAAGGTCGCCGGTTCGATCCCCAAAGCCGACAGCACATAACCCCCAACTGCTCCCCGGGCGCTGCGGATTGGGCTGCCCACCGCTCCGGGCAAGTGTGCTCACTGCCCCCTAGTGAAAAAAAAAGTCAAAAATTTTATACATCTTTAAAAAACACCTCATATAATGTTATGAGGTTGTCACATTCTGTTTTCTATAGGACAAGTTAGCATATTTTTACTTTGACAGTCAACAAAACATGTCATTTGGCCAGGGGTGCCTAAACTTTTACATACAACTGAATTAATAGCCACATTAAAAGTTAGTCAATAGTGTGAAGTGACATGTAGGATCATTAAAACACTGTGTTCAAGGATTATGTCTGGAAATGCCTGAATATTCAGGGCAGACCACTGCAAAATGTCCTGTTATATAATACCAATGGGCTGTTGCAGGCTGTTACTATAAGCTTCTATTGATGACTAAAAATCTTTTGCCTGCCAGATGAGGATGTGGTTTTGGTCATTATAAAAATATTGTGTAGACCACCAGCATACACTCACCCACTCATACCAGTTTCAGACTCCCAAGATTGACATTTGGCCTAAGGGTCTATTCTGGGACACTGGTACCCCAGATGTTTTCCTTGCAGCACAACATTGCCGTCATTGTATGTCTTCACTAGAGATAAAATCTAGTGTCTGGAAATGGGCTTGTATTCACTTAAATCTATATGCAGCAGCACGAAACATCTGACGTTACTTCCTCTATGACGTTTGCAAAGGTAACGTCATCTTGTCTACTTTAACACATGCTCAGCTGTGAGACTGTCTTCCCTGTGTGTTTTAAGTCAGTCAGCTCAGCTCATTTCCTCAACTCTAACTGACCCATTCATACATAACTGCTTAGCCCAGCAGTCATACCCTCCCCTCTGATACAGTTTAAGTGCTGATTCAACAAAATATCTCATGTACATAATGTGCTCCTCACCCCAAGATCTATTAGTGGTGACACAGTTATGTGTTCCTAATGCTTTAACGTGCTAAATTATTAACACCATTAACCTTTAAGCATTAAAAGCCTTAATACATTTTGCTAGTTTGACCCTTCAAACCATTCCATTTTGAAGCCCACCTGTTTATTTGTTGTTTTTATGACTCTATGACTGTAGGCCTCTCGTTCAAATGCAGCTTTTAAATGGCTAAAAGTTGACAATGACAGCTCTGCTCACAGTTATTTCTAGCTACCGCAATGTCATAAATTTAATTTAAGTTTATATTATCATTAACATCTAAAACACACCGCTGATGCTGGTAATATCAGAAATTCAGCAGACTATGCTAAATAAAATTGGAATCATTGACTCAAACTGCAGTCCCTTGGTAATGAAAACTGTTTAAAAAATTCAGACCTTAGATATTTCAAGTATTATGATATGATCTATTTAAACTCAAAGCATTATTAAAGATTCTAAGTAATAAGATAAACATATACAAAAGAATCTTATAGGGTGCATTTGGAAGGTGTCTGTCCCAAACCATAACACAAAATTTCAGCTTGTGAAAGTAATATTTACATTTTTCTGTCCTTTTTTAAATGTATTTTTTAAAGTGAAGTTAAAATATTTAGATTCATGGTCAGTTTCATTTTTGAATATAATTTATTCAGAAAATGCTGGCTCACGTTTTTATTTCACTACCGAAATACAGTGACTTTTAGTTCATAGGCGGAGTTTAGCTTAGCCGCACCCCTGTATTTTAGTTCAGAGAGTGAGACTGCATCCCCCTGTCATGGCCACATCACAAAATCAGTATGTAACATTAAGAATTGTCACTACCGTAAACTTGTCGTTTAATGACATTTTTTTATTTAGATATTGATTTCAAATATTGAGTACAGCTGTTCAAAGTGTTTGATAGTGAACTTCAATATCTAAATCAATATTTTTAAAAAAACACAAGTTAGTGATTTTGAGTCAAAATTAGCTAAAAGTGTCACTACTGAAGTTTCGGTAATGTTATGATTATTTGGGTGTGACAAAATCAAATGTTTAATAATTTGTTTTAATAAAATAAACATAATTAACATATGGGGTTGTTCAAAGCTAAAGGATTTTAGGCTAAAATCCAAGTCAGTTAGTTGGTAGAATGATCCATATAAGACGTATGTGATATATGCACTCACTGGCTGGAACAGGCAGCCACTGTTGCTCTCACTGGATGTCAGTGATGGAAACGCTATGGAAATCAAGTAAACACCATGGTTAGTTCATGAGAATCCTGTGTTCACACAATAAAAACAATTTTATTGAATTATTAAAAGGAATATATACATTCTGATTAAGCTTATTTTGCACTGCTTTTAAAAGGAAATCTCTTTAGTTTTGTGTAGTTAATTGCAACTAGCTATACAAGAGAATGGGATTAATTGTGATTATTTAAATAGTTTGACCGCCTTTATTTCTCAGAGTACTTTTACTTTTGACGCTTAAGTACATTCACAAACAAGAGCTTTTATACTTTTTCTCAAGTACAGAAATATTGTACTTTGTCCACACCTGAAGCTTATACAAGACAATATACAATACGCCCTATAAAAGTGGACAAAAGCACAGACAAAATTCATGCTTCAGTATGGCTGCTACTACTGTTTTTATACTATACTGATATAGATTATTATGTACCGGTTTTGTAGATAACAGTATGTCATTTAGTGTCAGAACATGTAACATCCTTGATCTATGTTTCTAGTGAGAAGGAAACTGTACAAATAGTTTTTCTTTGTAGAGCTATCGCCTCAAGTTCCTACTGTAGCTCTTGAGCTCAGCCAGACGAGGCCTACCTAGTGAGGGTTGCACTTGCCATATCCGGTTTAATTGTATCTTCCTTTCTGTCTGCCATCTCCTATGGTCATAATTCACAGCTCTTCACAACTCTTCACAACATCACACCTCAGCCTTTTCTTCCTTCTGAATTGTGATTTTCGTCCTTGGGCCTTAGAGGTGAGATACAGAGAGGAAACAGAAAGTGAGATAGACTTTTTGCTACTTTATGCTTTGGAGCATGTGTTTTTATTGCTTGAATGGAGTTACATAAGCTAAAAATGAGATCATTGACACCGGTCAATGAAATTGAGTCAGCTCAGATAACATTAAAAAAAGAACACAGTAATTCATATTTTAGTGTGATAGTAAAACACACCTTCTCCTCATTGACTGTAGAAATGCTCAGTCTCCTTATCCAGAAAAGCAGGGACAGTAGGTAAAATGCAACTAAAAAGTAAACCACTGATATTTTAAACTGTCTTTTACAAGCCTTTAATAAAAAAACACACAAAAAGAGATGTTAAGTATTAAACTGTATTAACTTTATTGATTTTCATAAATATACACTTATTCCAAATTTGATGACCACTGTCTACTGTTGATCAGTATAACATCATGTATTATGACAACTTTGCAACTGTACGTGCTACGGACAATGTGTATATATTTATATATATATATATATATATATATATATATATATATATATATATATATATATATATGGAGAACATAATTTTACAGCATCCAGTGCGTGGGAATCCTTCTAATAGTTAGAATTTACCTCATTTATTATGGTAACACTTTATTGTAGGGTAATGTTCTTAAGGCTACATTACACATAAGGCTACACAAACCAATATGTTGCGTCATCTCTTCTTTTAAAAACAATCTGTAAGTGTTTGTAAGTTTGGGGGCTCATTTGTCTTATTTTTAATTTCATAATGCACCAAATGTTATCACTGGATGACAGGTCTGGACTGCAGGCAGACGAGTTTAACACTCGGACTCTTAATATGGAGCCTTGCCTGAAAAAGACATGATTTGTATGGCAGCATATGTTGCCAAAACATGTGTATATTGTTCAGCATTAAGGTTGCCTTCACAGATGTGCACGTCACCCATGCCATGTGCACTAATGCAACTCTATATAATCATGAATACTGGCTTTTGATCTGTGCACTCATATCAAGCTGAGTGGTCTTGAGCCCAGAAGACGCGGCGGCCAAGATTTCCAAAAGGAATTTTAAATGTCGATTTGTCAGCCCACAGGATAATTTTGCATTTCGCCTCAGCACAAGAACCAAAACACAAGCACATGGCAGAAAGCACATGGCTACAACACAGGGCAAGAAACAGACACAGGAATAAGGGGGAACCATGACACCTTGCAGTGATTTCTACTACAGAATCATGTCTGTTTTTAATGCAGTGCCACCTGAGGGTCCAGAGATCATGACCAGTAAACAGCGATTTTTAGCCTTGTCCCTTGCATACAGAGATTTCTCCAGATTATCTGAATCTTTTAATGTTATTTTGTATCTCAGATGTTGAAAAGCAAAAGTTCTTTGCTATTTTATGTGGAGGAACATTGGGGTACTTGAATTGTTGCACTACTTGTTTGTGCAGTTTTTCACATCCTCATCTACTTTTTTTTGGAACATGTTGGTGGCATCAGGTTCAAAATGGGCAAATATTTTTCAAAAAACAACAAAAAATTTCAACATCTGACATGTTGTCTTTGTAATATTTCCAATGAAATATAGGGTTTAAATGATTTGCACATCATTGCATTTTGTTTTTACATACTTTTTTGGAAATGGGGTTGTATTTTAAAATCTACTCATCTACTCATGGTGCAAAATGTTAGTAAATCTGCCCCCAAGTTTCAATATACAGACTTTATACACTGAGGAGAGAATGGTACTTTTATTAAAAAAAAAGTATGGACATTTTGTTTTTTCATTATGTGGGCATTTTAATTCTCTGGCAACAGCAGTAAGAGTGCTTTTCCATTTGTCATTTGTTATGACAAAGCTATTATCTGCCTGTAGGTTTTAGTTGCCATGTTTTGAAGCAAACTGAAGTTGCTAGAAGCAGGTGAACTGTAACGAGAAGTGTATCATCTGTCTTTTTTCTCACTGCCACGGGCTACGTGACTGTCAAGAGTGAGAACGCTGACCGTGAGCTGCTGACTTAATGTTAAAGCTGGAGTGTGTGTGTTACACGGCCATGGAGTGCGTCATTTATCTTGGTTAAATAACATACTCAGAGGCACTGAAGAGGATGTCGACTCTTCAGTCAAAAGCTCTTTGGAGAGTGTTGATGGAGAGGTGTGTGTGTGTGGGTTTCTATTCATTCTGACCAGAAAGCAATCTGATGTGTTTGTGTCTTTCCAAATACAATCATAAACTGAACTGGCTTTAAACTGATTTCTTCTTGTTTTTTCAAGATATACCAAGACCATCCTTCACCTGTTTAACTTCCAGTCAAAAAAGCCATACAATACAGAACACATTATACATATTTCAGGAGATATTTCTAAGGGAATGTAAGAAGATTCAACACTATGAGTCTGAAAGGATGAGTAGCTGTCAAAAAGCTGTTTTTGAGCAACAGAAATAAACATACAAGAAGAATATTTGCAAATCAATTAAAAAAGCTGCTGGTGTTCAATGGACAACCATGGACTGACCACCCCAGAGTCCAGACCTCAACATCACTGGATGTGGTTGGTGTCACTTGGATCATGGGAAGCAGAAAATGCAAAAGACTGAACTTTGGAGGTGTGGAAAAATATCCTTGCACATTTCTTTGAAAAAACAAAAAGCGAGTCTCCCCATAAAGAATAGAGGCCATTATAAAGTAAAGTGTGAACACACTAAATACTGAAAATGTTGATAATGTGGTGATTGTGTAGTAAACATGGGAAACATTCCGCATTAATCGAATGCTCTTTTATTGAAGAGGCAGCAAGGGAGAGGCACCCTTCAGATCTTTTCTAGCCATACACTTTGACTTGTCAATAGGCACTGAGCCTCCTTGCATGGCCTCTGTGCCTGGCGACACCTCCCATGTGCCCACAATTAAATTTAGTTGTTGAGGCTTTTGTGTAATTTTATGTTAAAAGGTTATTTGATTTTTTCCCTGACACTGAGATATGAATAATTGTATTTAAGTGAACTTACTTTGAGTGCAGAGTAAATAAATGAGGGGTGATCTCTTTTGCACAGTACTATGAGCTGATGTTGTAGTGTTGTAGGTAAATATCAGAGGCAAAGACTTGAGTCATGTGACTTGGAGTCGAGTATGACCCAAGTCACAAATTTGATGACTTGAGACTCAGTTTGAGAAAACTGAGAGACTTGCGACTCAAGTTTGACGTCAGCACCAATGACTAGGCCGTTGACATGAACTTCAACCTTATGACTTGGAAAGACTCGAGACCCAAGGTGGAAGAAATATGGAGAGGCATCTGGCTGCTGCTACACTATTGGTTACTTTTTTATGTGAATGGATTTGTTTCTTGCCATAAGTGTGATATACAGCAAGGTCGTCAGATGTGCTTAGAATTCAGGTTTGTTTAGAATTCAGGTTCACTTCCATAAACTGGAAACAAATAAAGCATCAACAGCATCAATGCGCCCTCACTCAGCAATTAAAGTCTTACTGGAGAAACAGCAGGGAGGCGCTGGAACGTAACTGCTGCACCATTTAAGATGGAATGGAAAATTCTATTAAGAAGCTGGTGGAGAAAAGTCAACATCAGCTTTGTACATTCACCATCATTTTACTGTATTTTCTGTAAACTTTGTTCAGCTTGGTCGTTTTGGTTTATGTTGTCTGAATTCAGTTCAAACTAGCATCTGTTTTTAGATGGCTGAACTAGTTTAGTGCTGAGCTAGTTTTTATTTTAATGCAATGTTCCCAAGAATATAAAGTTTTTCATTTAAGTTCAGTAGTGGTTATCAAATTCTTTTCATGTGAGGTGCACTATTCTTTGTGTATATAGTAGGTCTGTCATGGTTATACGTGTACCATAGATTTTGTCTTTTAGTTGGAAGTGTAAAAATACTTTCTTTAAAGACTATCTTGACTCGGTACTTGACTGAGGACGGGTAACAAGACATGTGACTTGTGACTTGTATAAGTTTCAATACATACCAATAACACTTCAATCAATACAGTCCATATATGGAAACTAAACTGCAGAAACAGCCCAATTGGAATTCTTTTGAGATGTCACAAAATATAATTATATACATCCACTTATTCAGTTTACAGCAGTTTAGCTCCAACCATTCATGCTAAAGTGTGTTTCGACCTAGTCTGCTTTTTGAATGATGCAAAATTTACAGCCAATCAGGTTATAGATTTGCATAATTAATTTACATAAATCAGTCTTAAAGACAGCAACAAAACCAGCTTGTTTACTTTTCAAGAGAGGCTGGAACGTGGTCGTGTAAAAATAAAGTATAACTTTTTGTTTGTACACATGCATCATTTACATTTATGGCATTTGGCTGACGCTCTTATCCAGAGCGACTTACAATTTGATCATTTTACACAGGTAGGCCAAGGCAGTGTTAGGAGTCTTGCCCAAGGACTCTTATTGGTATAGCGTAGGGTGTTTGCCCAGGTGAGGATTGAACCCCAGTCTACAGTGTAGAAGGCAGAGGTGTTAACTACTACACTATCCCAACCACCTATGGCATCATAATTGGAATTTAGGTGGAAATCTTAAAAAAAACTCACAACAGATTAAACCTGTCTGCCAGAGCCAGTGTTGACTTGGACATTTTCTTTATTTAATCATCTCTATAATTGCATAATAATTAGCTCTTGTCATTGACACTTGAACCCTGCTATTTGTGACAACAGGCAGAACAAATGGTGCTACCCTACACTTCACTCTGCATGTGTTCAGTGACATCAGTATCCAATAATAGAACATTGTGTAAAACTAACAGTAGAACATTATGCATGTATTGTGTTTTTTGCTAATGTAAGTGTGGGTAAGTAGATTGCATTTCAAGCTATTAAGCTATTTTTCAGTAGCTGTTTACAAAAGCTTCTTAGCTGGCTTTTACAAGCACACACACTCTCACACACACACATTGCAATGTATACATAACACAACAGACACTCCAGCATTCATCTTTTCTTTGGGAACTGAAGCAATGAAATTAAGTGCCTTCCAAGCGTAAGCACCAAAACTTATTAAAGCAAGAGCTCAGGGAAAATCAAATTTACAGTTTTCCACTTACCTCAAATGTGGTCGATCAGCCAGGATATGCTATCTGAAGTTTACTTATTTCGCTAGAGCTACAAAGCTAATGTAGTTTAAAAGCTAATGTAGCTTTAAAAAATTTGTATTATGTAAACTGCATACCTACATAATTACACAGTTTCCTCACAGTTGAGTAATCTTAAATAGACTTGCTTATGCGGTTTCTGCTCCTGTGTCACATGCCATTATATAGAAGAGGGCAATATGACGATATTTTAATCAATATTGTGTTTTATTACTTTTGTTACATATTGGAGATATCGCCCAGATGTGAACACACTGAACAACTGTATGTTCCATTATAAAGAGAGCACCAGTTCTGTGTAATTGTATTATGGCAGTGCAGTCTGTGAAATGCTGAATGAAATATTCACTTTAAATACTCTTTTTAAATGTAATGTGGACACTATTATTTTTATTTTGGAGAACCTATGTTGCAATTTTATGACAGAAACAGGGATAGCCATGTAAATGGCTGTAAATGAATGCTACTGCTACATGTGTACAAAAACGTTGTAGCATTTGATTTATGTTATATAAGCAGGCAAATGCTTTAAAATATAAACAATTTAAGTGCCAGTTTGACTCATAAAAGAACAAACAATTTTGTTCATATTGCAAATTTAGCTAATAAAACATACTATAAATGCGCTAGTGTGTTTTCTGTGTTAATGTATTCCACACAGTGTGAGCTTTAGAATAAATAAATCATTAAAGAAATCAGAGTCAGAATCAACCATAAAATTCGTTACCTACATTAGCCGCATAGCTTCAGTGTTAAACTAAAGAAACTGACTTCCAACACCAGACACGTGTTTGCTGACTACATTAGAGGGGAAAACTGTTCACATTTGTTTCTTGTTTTTGTTTTTTTGACAAATTATTGCTTTAAGCTCTTCTTTGCTGAGTGTGGACAGTATGCAGATAAGGTATAGGTAATATCACATCCCAGGGATTTCATATAATGTGCTAGTTGTGTGACATGTGCGTTATCCCTGAACTACAGTATGTGTGAGAGTGCGTACAGTTAGTGATCTGAATTTGTATGTGTGGCCAGCTGCTGAAAGAAATTTCATTAACAGATGATACAAAGCCACAGGTGTACAATTACACTGGCTGGGTGTGCAGTTTATTGAGGAAGTGGCAGCAGACAGAACAAATGCTGCTACCCTGAATCTCACTCTCAGCATTACAGTAATGTCATAATGTGGCTAAAAGTGGCTTTTCACTTCTGCTGGGGATGCTTGTAATAGATTTGGTCATTTCCCTCTGAAAAAGAAACCTCATACACAAATAAACACTTACTCATTCTGAACTTTGCGTCTTGTAATAAAATAAAAATTGGAATATTTTCTTTTTCAAACACTTTGTGGTTCGATTACTGCCTGTCATGCATCAAAAACTAGCTTTTCTCGAAATGTTTTTAATACAAATTAACCTATATTTTGTTTACAATTATAAAGTGAAAATGTTTATTAGGCACAGAGCAAATTTTGATAGGAATAGTGATATATAACGACAGCCCACACATTTTATTCACTTGTTGTGATGTCAGCTCTCATCAGCACTCAAACCTTTCAACTGAAACCCCCTTTGGGCCCAGGACATTACTTGCTTTTAAAATGAACCAAAGCCCCATATTAAGCTTAAATTATCACATTATGTAAGACTGCTATTGTTTTTTACTCATCATGGTGCTGATTTCTGCTAATCATTGCATCAGTTAATGCTTTTTTTGACGCCAAGTCATTGTGTAAAGTAGGCTTAATATCCCAGCTTTCACGATACAACAGTTGACGGCATTGGTTCTTCTCTCTTTCTATAAGTTTATGTCTAAAAGAGTTCATGGCACCCACTCATGTGCCTTTCTCTAACTCTTTTAGTCAGAGCTGGCCAAGAGTGACTTCCTGTCCATGGATTGTGTGTTTGCCTTTTGTGAGCCTGGTCCCAGCATGTTGATGGAGGCTCCTGTTGTTGTTTTAACTTTCATAACCCTGCACTCTCTCCCCTCCCTGCTCTCTCGCCATGCCTGCTGTGCTCTGTGAGCAGCCACCACCCCCCAACCCCCCCCCCCCCCCCAGAGGATGTAGCTCCGTGCTCCTCCACCTCACTCCCGTACAACCACACACACACGCACAAGCACATAGACACCCTCAATCACCCCCTCCACGTGTGTATTTTTGAGGTTTGCGGGACACTGAACTGGTGCAGAGACAGATGCTACAGGCATGTGAAGAATGTCCGCCTACATGACAGGCTCATGCAGGTTCCTCAGAGAGAGAGAGAGAGAGAGAGAGGGTAATTAAAAATAGCCTTTCTGGTGCTCATGTATTGAGGTCACGACTTATTACTTCTTTGACATTATATTGAAAAATGGGATATAAAATATAGATTTTCCATTTCATAAATCAATAACCTGACACACAAAGGTTTAAAGAGGGAATTCTAATGATGCTTCAAAATTTCTGTATAATGAAATGGTTGAGATCTAAACAAAGTCATTCAGAGTGGTTTGATGTGAAATGCTTTATTCTAGAGAAACTTTCTGAACACCGACCTTTCAAAAAGCTCCTTTACAAAAGTTTATTACAAAAAATGGTAATAAATATGTTGCCTGATATCTGAGGCATTGTTTTCTGGTAGTTTTCAGATTTTGGTCTCAAATCTACTTTATAAACCCATTTATGGTGCAGAGGGTGTACAAGGAACAATATTCCCCAAAGAATATTTCAGTATCATAATCATTATATGTAAAAACTCAGACACCTGTAGGGCTGCTAGTGGATTTGGATAGGAAATAAAATGGCTGTATTTGTGTTATAGACATTGTGACCCCTGGTTCCTATCACTGCCATTATAAAGAAATCCAAGTCAATAAGTTTCTCTACAGTGAGCCATTTCACATCAAAACAATCTGAATTATTTATTTACATCTGTGTACATCTATATACATTTATGTTTGTGATTTAAAAAAAAAACACTTTCAAGCAGTTTTATTATTTTGTTATTATTGCCTATTCAGATCGCAGACACCCTGTGTTAACCCTTAGAGGTCACCATTATTGCTGGGAATAAAAAAAGTATGAATAACACTTTCTATGAATGTCATGTTTGTAAGCATCTATAAACACATTCATAACATGTTATAATGTATTCATAAGGCATCATAAACATGGGTATAACTATTTATAAAAATGCAGTACACGTTATAGCCATGCTTATTATGGTTTATGAATTGTTAACATAATGCATTATAAGTACTGTTCATAACAAATTATAAGACTCATAAGTCATATTTGTCTGCTCTAAGTAAAGTGTAGCTTACTGTACTAAAGCCTCCTACAGTGTTAAGAGTGAGGCTTCAAGTTGAAGTATTTACTGAAGGATTTACTGAAACACTAAAACCTAAAACACACACAATAAAGCTCATTACAGGCTTCAAATGTCAGAGTTTAAACTAGTGCTGTCATCAGTCGTGTTTTTCAATGTGGGGAAGTCCATGTACACCACTGTTAATGTACACCACTGTTAATGTACACCACTGTTAATGTACACCACTGTTAGCCACTAACTTAACACTGCATGTCCAATATTATACTGTTTGGAGTATCTGAATATCAGGACTGAAGCCCCAACAGCACCAGTGTTGACAAATAAAATATTGGAAATCTGTCTTTACTTTACACTCTCCAAGCTGGGACTGACTTCTTTGGTACTGACAGCATAACATGTTATAAACACTACTTATAATGCATTATATTAACAATTCATAATGTATAATAAACATGGCTGAAAAGTGTAATTCAGTGTAATTAATTTATATAAATATTTATAACCATGTTTATAATGCCTTATGAATGCATTCTTACAAACGTAACATTCATTGAAAGTGTTACCAAAGTATGTTTTACTAATTATATAATTTAATTATTTTTCACTCTTAGCCCATAGAACGCTTCTGTTAGAAGAATTCTAAACTTTTAAATGATATCAGATTTGTGTTTGTATACATAAGAGGTGATACACTGTATGTTCACCAGTTTGTAGACTGGTGATTGTGTTCAGCAACTGGAGCACTGTCTTGTGGCTTTCAACCACTATAACCTTAGTAAGGTCAAGTATTGATGTTGGACGATGAGTCTGGTCATTCCAACTGACCCCAAAGGTATTGGATGGAGCTCCATCTTTCCAGAAAATGCAGTTTCACTGCTTCCCTGCTGCTGGGATTTATACCACTCTAGCCAACGCTTGGCACTGGACATGGTGACCTTAGGCTCATGTGTGGCTGTAAATCGAATGCACATACTACATTACACAGTTAATTATGTAATGAATTACATTTACATTTTAACATACAGAGAAGAGTAATTATGTAATTACACATAATACACATAATTACATTATGTAATTCACATAATATAGCAGAATGATGATAATAGCTCCAGTCTTCATTCAGAATCATTGCTTCATTCCACTCTGAATGTATTGTGAATGAATTTTTCCTCAAGCCATCAGCTCAGTTCTAATGGCCCATCTGAGAATGCAGCGTATGACGGGGTCTTCCTTCAGATACAAACGTCAAAGCGCCTTTTAGCAGTTGTTTATGAAGTGTTGGGCCACAGTGGGTGCGTTGTGGGGCTGATGAGGGCTAAGCCCAGGAGAGCTGCAGCTGGCCTTTTGCCCTGTTCCCAAACCCAGTTACAGACACATGCATACCAGAGCAACAACTGCGCAGGGAGATACAGGAAGGGACAGGAAGTCTAGCAGAGGACAATGAGTTAGGAGTGTGTGTGACGTACTGCGTATGTGCAGTCCATCTCAGCGTTCTCTCACCACTAATCTTTGCTTCTGTTTCCTCTCCTGTCAAACAGTTGCTTACTTGCTTTAAACATACAAATACGCTGCATTTGCTTCATGCAAATGTGTACAACATTTGGACATGAACATCATCTCACAGACAATATATTAAATCAACAAAATTTAGTAGTTTGTTTGATATGCAAAAAAGCTGTCTAAAATGGCCATAAGTTCAAGTTAGTCATTTTTCAGCATCAGGAAAAAGCAGAAGGCACATTTCATGTAAACTTACACAAACAATTAAACAACTAAATATAATATCAAGTTTTTCAGTGTTTAGTTTGTCCAGGGGGCAGTCGTGGGCTGGAGGTTAGGGAACTGGCCCTGTGATCAGAAGGTTGCCAGTTTGATCCCCAGCACCGACAATCCATGACTGAGGTGTCCTTGAGCAAGACACCTAACCCCCAATTGCTCCCCGGGCAACGTGGATAGGGCTGCCCAACGCTCTGGGCAAGTGTGCTCACTGCCCCCTAGTGTGTGTGTGTTCACTGGTGTGTATGTGGTGTTTCACTTCACGGATGGGTTAAATGCGGAGGTGGAATTTCCCAGTTTCTGGGATTTAAAAGTATCACTTAACTTTTGCCATTATTGTGGCTTCCATTCTTTTTAGGAACCCTGCCTTCAGTTTTGCAATCTGCAGGGGTATTTTTACACCTCCAAGGTTTTCTGCTTCTCACAATGAAAGTGATCTCATATTTAGTAATGTTGATGTCTGGACTCTGTGGTGGTCATTGTTTTGAGAACAGCCTCTTTGATGTACAAAAGTTCTTCCTTTTCATCTATTGCAGGGGTGCTGAATCCTAGTCCCTGAAATCTACCACCTAATCTAACACATCTGATCCAGGTAATGAAGAGACATCTGAATTTAAGAGTGTGGTGTTGGATCTCTTCAGGGTGGTAGATCTCCAGGACCAGGATTGAGCACCCCTGGTCTATTTCCTTTTCTTAATAATGGATTCATGACACATCCTTTCAGACTTGAGTTGTCTTCTCAGAATGCATGGATGGACAGGAACACCGGTGGATTTTTTCAGATCTGACACAAGAGTGGAGCTTGTTTTTCTCTCAAAGATGAAAGCTTTAAGTGCTGTTTATCTGGTGACAGTTTTGGTGGTCTACCAGGTTGCGTGGTTGTTAGGGGTCCCATTTCCTCTTTATTCCTTACCCTCCTGAGTTGCAGGGGTGCTGGAGCCTATCCCAGCACTGCCTGGGTGAAAGGCTCATTTCTTCTTTAACTTTTGATCATTTTTTAAAAATGATCAAATCTCCTTAGAAATAGCTCCTGAAAACTGAATAACTCACTGGCCATTCTGATAAATGAAGGGTGGTCCTTGGCTTTTGAATAGTACTGTATAGACTTTGTTACCTCAACATTAAATGCAGTTGCAATTAGTGTTGATAGTGAAAGATATATCTTTCCAAGTAATTTTGGGTTGTTTCTTTTGGTCCATTCTTCATGAAATGAAAACACAGCATAAAGAACAACAGACATTTTCAGATTATGTCAAAAACTGAAAAATGCAAAAATGGAGAAACAAGGTTTTCTTCCGACTACAGCGATATATTTGTAGGCAGTGACTGAGACAGCCCTTTTGGTCCATTTTTTGCACTTACTTTAATGATGATGCAAAACTTGCATTTAAAAAAAAAGCATTTTATTCATGTGGTATTCATATTCATGTATTTGTGACGCACTTCACTCAAAGCAGGTAAATGTAATGTGTTCCTCTTTTAATGTGTGACACTTATTTGTGCCTTTCTCAGTAGATGACATCATAACAGCGAGCGCCGCCCACGCTTCTATTCTGCTCCGTCTTCCCCCTCCACCCCTCTTCCCCCTGTGTGTGTGTGTGTGTGTGTGTGTGTGAGAGAGCGAACGTGCTGGGGAGCATGTCCCACTGCTCACCCTCGCCACTCAGCTTGTAATGGCTCTCCAGGTGAAGAGAGCTCGCATTGATACATGACGCTTAAAGTGGAATCCTAATGATCTTAAAGAACCGTTCACTGCCTGTAATTCACCAGCAATAATGAAGTCATTCATCACAGCAAGACACAAATTATAGGCCAAAATGTTTTGCATTGTGATCTTCAAGCTATTTTAATGCTACCAATTTGAATTTTGGCAAGGGTGTGGAGAGTCAGTTTGGAAATCCAAAAATCTGACTCATTTCTGGTGTCTCACAATGATGAATTGTCTAGAACTACCCAGTAATTCTGTCAAATTGCATAATGTTTTAATTAAAACAGTAACCCTTTCCTCTCTGTGTTCAGGCTGTGGTTGTCTCAATCTTACACACTCTTACGCACTCGCTGCGTTGTTTTTGTGAAATCCCTTAAAATTCTAGGCTTATTATATACTAAGGCTTATTATTCACTAACTACAGGGACTTCAATGAAAATTCTCTGTGATATTCTTAGGTTATAGAGGTGTATAATAAATCCTTCAGCCCACTGATGAACCCTGGTCATTTAAGAGGTTTAAAATTGAAAGAAGCAGTCTTTGTGAGCTAAATGTCACACACACAAGCTCAAGAAGAAGGTCTGGCTCAATGTATCGATCTCAAATGAAGATCGTGGAAGATGATGTGGAAGACATCTTGCATTGTTCCTGTTCCAAAGACGCCACAACCCAGTGATGCCAAGGACTACAGGCCAGTGGCACTGACGTCTCATCTCTTGAAGACCATGGAGAGGCTCGTCTTTTCAGTCCCGCCTGGGAGTTGAAGACGCCATCATCTACCTGCTCAACCGTGTATATGCTCACTTGTATAAGCCAGCCAGCTCTGTAAGGGTCATGTTTTTTGACTTCTCCAGTGCATTTAACACCATCTGGCCTGCACTTCTGGGTGATAAGCTAACAGTGATGCAAGTAGATGCCCCCCTTGTATCCTGGATTGTTGACTACTTGACTGGCAGACCACAGTATGTACGCCTGCAGCACTGTGTGTCAGACAGAGTGGTCAGCAACACTGGAGTTCCACAAGGAACTGTCCTCTCTCCCTTCCTCTTCACCCTCTACACCACGGACTTCAGCTACTGCACAGAGACTTGCAGTACAGAGACAGAGAGAAGTTTTCTGATGACTCTGCAATACTTGGATGTATCAGCAAGGGAGTTGAGGATGAGTACAGGGCGACGGTGAAGGACTTTGTCACATGGTGCGAGCGGAACCACCTGCAGCTCAATGTGACAAAGACAAAGGAACTGGTGGTGGACCTGAGGAGGGACAAGGCACTGGTGACCCCTGTGTCCATCAGGGGGGTCAGTGTGGACACTGTGGATGATTACAAATATCTGGGTGTATATATTGACAGTAAACTGGACTGGGCTAAGAACACGGACGCCCTCTACAGGAAGGGCCAAAGTTGTCTCTATTTTCTGAGGCGCCTGATGTCCTTCAACATCTGCCGGACTATGTTCAGGATCTTCTATGAGTCTGTGGTGGCGAGTGCTATCCTCTATGCTGTTGCATGCTGGGGAAGCAGGCTGAGGGTGGCAGATGCCAACAGACTCAACAAATTGATCCGCAAGACCGGCGATGTTGTGGGTGTGGAGCTGGACTCGCTGACGGCCGTGTCGGAGAGGAGGACGCTGTCTAAGCTGCAGGCCATTATGAACAATGGCTCCCACCCACTCTACGACACGGTGATGAGACACAGGAGCTCATTCAGTGCAAGACCTATTGTACCAAAATGCACCACAGAGCGCCACAGGAAGTCATTCTTACCTGTGGCCATCAAACTCTATAACTCATCCCTCGGTGTGTGATTCACAAAATTCAATAACTGTTCATATGTGCAATAACAACAACTGTGTGTGCAATAACTCAGAGGGACACTAACTTAATTTAAATAATTTAAATAGTTGAACTGCTTTATACCAGATGTTTCATATTTATTATCACGATCACCGCCACTTTACTGTATTAATAAGTGCTTAAATCTCATGTACATACTGCAAATTTCTCTATATTGTTTTAAATTATTAAAGTGTTTATTCTTTTATATAAATGGCTGCAACTGTAACAACTGCAATTTCCCCCTGGGATCAATAAAGGAATCTGAATCTGAATCTGAAATGCAAACGTTAAACTGATGAAGATACGGTGACAGTGGTAGATCATTCACTTACATCCTCAGAAGACATATCCTTTACTCAGTTTTGAGTAAAGTTTGAGTTCTCGGGGAAGGGGTCCCAAGAACAACCAACATTACAGAATGTTCTTCCATAAGCCATGTGCAATTATACATTTACACCAGAGAGATCTGCAAATGCCCAGAACTTACATGATGTAGCTTTTAAAAAGTGATGGACAGAATTTACTTGATTCAAACATGCACATTATTCCCACATGAATACCACATCAGCACATTTTTTATTTTAGTTTACTTATATTTGACCCTTTTTTACTTGTTGTAATACATTTTTTTAATGTGGAATCTGGATCACATACAATCATATGCTCAAGTTTAGACGCCCCTGTTCAAATGACATGTCTTGTTGACTTTCTAAGTGAAAATATGTTAACACATCCTCTACAGAGAAAAACTGCTGCATATTTAATGCACAATTGCTCAATTTAACATATTGGGAAAAAATTTTCAGAACAATTTGTTATATGTTCTGTTAAGACAACCAGTTTGCTTACTTTTTTTAAGTATGTAAATTGAATATTAAAACTTTCACAGGATTGTAAATTCAGTCCAATGCATTGTATTGCATTGTATAGAGACCAGTCAGCTTCGGTACTCTGTATTAAATAGTACAGAACTAAAATGCAGCAAATCAGAGAATGCTTCTGCAAAATTACAGTCACTTAAAGTGATTGTGATTTGTTGTGTGTGCATGGGATTTCTGGTGTTGTATGTTGCACTTCTATAAAAATGGACAAAATACATGTCATAGATAAAAGCAGTGATAACGGCTATCTTGAAGTCTGAATTTTGCCTGCATTGGTCTCCATTTCCATGAGATTTTGTAAAATGTTGGGTTGGTTCATGGCCAGCATGTTGTGAAACAAACCACTTGGATTGTCCCGATTAGTCATCCACTATGCAATGTCTGAGTTTATTTGGAAACACCCTTGGATTTTTTTTCCGCCATTGCACACAACATCTGTTAGATATGTATCTTAGAATCAATCAGTGGTCAGCTGTCTTTATTTCCTGGGCCAGACAAGCCATGTTATCAGCTATATTTTGTTGTACTCCAACATAGTGCTGTCTATATGTGTTGTCCCTCACCAGTTTATAACGATATTGAGACACTGTGATACTGTTTTTAGGTGTACTATATTTTGTTGCGAGATATAGGTCATATAACCCACTCCTTGTCTGATCTAATTCAGATTAGTCACTGCTTGGGGCAGATCTTTTAGATCTAGCCCCTATTTTAGATCTTTTAGATCTAGCCCCTAAACTTAAGTCATTCTCCTTCTCAGTTCTTCGGGCCTTGCTTAAGTTCACACACGATCTTTCACTTTTTTTTCAGACAAAATAGCCAATAAGTGCAAGTAATTTCTCAGGAGATGTTTCTGAGGAAAGTACATATGAGATAATCCGCTTGCATAATGAAGGGGAAAAACAAAACTGATGGAAAAAATTAGAATTTAAAAAATAGCATTATCTTTGAGAGAGGAGAAAATCAAGCACCACTATTGCTTCAGATCTCAGCAACCTTCCACTGTGCGAAGACTACTCAACACTGAGTCTGAAAGGATGGGTAGCTGTCAAGAAGCTATTATTGCGAAACAGAAATAAACAAAAAAGAAGAATATTTGCAAATCAACTAAAGAAGCTGATGCAAATCAACTAAAGAAGCTGATGCAAATCAACTAAAGAGTCTAGACCTCAACATCACTGAATGTGTATGGTATCTGAAAGGATGTGCAGCTGTCAAGAAGCTGTTACTGAGAAAAGGAAAGAGATAAAAAAACAAACAATTTGCAGATCAAACAAAGCTGCTGGTGTTTTCAGAGCAATGGACTGACCACAACAGTGTCCAGACCTCAACATTATTGAATGTTTTTGGATTACTTGCATTGTGAAAAGCAGAAAATGTAGTCAACTTCTTAGACAGAACTTTGGAGGTGTGGTAAAATATTCCTGCAGATTTCTGAAGAAAAGTTTCTGAGAAACTGAAAGCATCTACTACTGAAAAGAATGAAAGTTCTTATAAAGACACAGAGCGACAAAAATTGTGAAAAAATGTAGGTCATAGTCTATTCTTAGTTCTCCATTCTCTATTCGTTAGTCATTCTGCTGGTCTGTGTTGTGTTATAGTGTCAGGTGGACATGTGAGTGCAGTTATGACAGAAGTGGACCTTTGCCTAGCTCTGAAAGTTTACTCTGTTTTATATCTTAGTGTGTCTCCAAACTCAAACACATAAGAACTGAAAGTGAGCAGAAAGTCAAATGCTCTCCTGTTTATCCCATAGAACATTGATGTGACCAACTTCAGCAGCAGCTGGAGT
Source organism: Pygocentrus nattereri (assembly GCF_015220715.1). Taxonomy (NCBI): domain Eukaryota; kingdom Metazoa; phylum Chordata; class Actinopteri; order Characiformes; family Serrasalmidae; genus Pygocentrus; species Pygocentrus nattereri. Next base: position 22,913,604 of record NC_051233.1, read on the forward strand.
GACGGCCTGGCCTTCTGCGCCCTGCTACACACCTACCTGCCTGCACACATCCCCTACCAGGAGCTCATCAGCCAGGACAAGGTACCACACACACATGCACACAGTCTTGTTTCTGTGAATGGTGAGGTTATTACATAGACCTCCATTCAGTACTTTGAGACTTACCCAAACCTTAACAAGAACTACTACTAGCATAACCCTAACCATTATCCTAATCCAAAACAACATGCAACAACATGTGGTTCCTGTGCCACATGCAGCTCTTTTACTGCCATGTTGCGGGCTCCACAGCTGAATTCAATTTTTAGGTAAAAAGAAATGAAACCTTCTTTGCAGTGAAATAAAGCTTTTTTGATTGTTCTAACACAGTTTTAACAATAAAGCGTCGTAAACACTGGAGTTAATGTAGAAGATCAGGACATAGACTGCTGTTCACACAGCAACGCAGACAGCAGTTTCATCAAGCTAGTAGCTAATAATTTAAGACAAACACAGAAAATTTAGAGAAGAATGGACAGACATATTTGCATTTATCTGCACGGCAGCTGGTTTCGTTATATGTTTAATCCGCAACAAAAAACTGTGAAACACTAAAAAGTTGCCAAACTGAAGTCAGCTCATCACTCACCTTCTTCTTCACAGTCCACCTTAAATAGTGCCTAAGGTGTCAGAATGTACCTCCTGCGCCATTTACATTTACATTTATGGCATTTGGCTGACTCTCTTATCCAGAGCTTCTTACAATTTGATCTTTTTTTTTTTCTTTTTTTTTACATAGGCAGGCCAAGACGATGTTAGGAGTCTTGCCCAAGGACTCTTATTGGTATAGTGTAGGGAGTTTTGCCCAGGTGGGGATTGAACCCCAGTCTACAGTGTAGAAGGCAGAGGTGGAACAAGAAGCTGGCCTCAGCCTCGTAAAAAAAGTTTTGGTACATATTTACAGTCAAGATGGTAAAATGTTACTGTAATAAACCAACATAAAATGTTGCTCCCAAGGTGGCTAGATTTTGAAACAGGACAAAATTGCTCTTCTTACCATTTGGATTACCAACCGCTGCCCTAAACCTAGTCTTAACCTTACCCTCACCTTAAAATTTAATGATTATCACTGAGGGGACAAGCTGGTGTTCGCCTCAAGGAAGAAAGGTCCCTAAAATGTGACTGTATGAACAAGTTTTGGTCCCCACAATATGGCATATCAGTAAAATAGATCATGTGTAGTTACACATAGCCTAACATTAACATGGGAACGAGTAGCTACAAATACCTTCATTTAAAGTAGTTTACATTTTGCACACATTTCTGCTGTGATTTCTGTCCATCTTTCTATTTTTTCTCTTTCATAAAATTTATAGCTTTTATGTTGTATTGTTTACTATATATTTCTTCCTGTACACTTTTAAAGTAAAGTTGCTAGAAATATTACTGTGTGATGCTATAGAAGAACCACCTTTATTTCTCTAAAAAAACATTCTTCTGTAGAGAGTCATTTGTATGAAGATGTGAGTGTGAAGAACCTTCTTAAAGTGTAGAGCACCTCCACACAATCTAAAAGTTCTAGGAAGCACCTGTAAACTGGTGAAGTACCATTATATTATTTGAAAGTATTTTAAACCTTTAAAAGGCTTTTCACATTCACAAACATCTTTTTCAAACATGGTTCTTTAGGGAACTGATTCTTTGGTGTGAAAATTCCTTGCTTTGAACATGTTATCTATTTACACACCTCTTTTTCAGAGGGTTAATGTCAGCCATGCTAGCTCTTGTTAACATTATTAATATAAGCCTTCTCTGGGTAATTTCTATTGTTCACCCAATCCCTGATACCTGATGCTGCTCGTAATTAAACAAGGCCTGTAAAGCCTCAAAGCCTTATCTGCTGTAATGAATGACTAGCAGGCCGAGTTAGCGCTGAAAGAATATAGACGCAGATGGCAAACGAAGGGATGAAGACACAATACACTGTAAACAAAGAGCTGTCCTGCCACTCTTGTGTTTTTTTCAACCACACGCATATACGATCACACACTCACACACAGTAAGCTTCGTGTGTGAGGGAGCATGACACGTTGCGATTGCAGTGCTGATTAGCACAATAGGCATAAGCACATGTCCAGCTAAATTATTCAGAATTATCCATTCTGTCTGAGCTCTATAATTGTGAAGAGTTCTGAGAAGCCTTAATGGAAGCCTTAGAACATTCTGCAGTCTTCTTGGGGCTTGGAGGGCAGTTAAGCTCCTCTGTGCCAGTAAGCAGCAGGCTGCCATTTAACACAGCTGTAATATTCTCATTGTGTCAGTTTCTGACATGTTTGCTAAAAAGACTCGTATCCTACATTTTCGTTTCTGTCCTCTGAGGTCCACTTATAATGTTAGTGTGTCTTATGTACCAAAAATAGTCATCATTCATTTTTACATAACCCATTTCCATCCTCTCTTTATACCTTTGAACTGAACAGGCTGTATGTGTTATTTTACCTTAAAGACGGATAAATGTAAATGATCTGCATTTTGATTGGCTACTCTTTATCGTGCGTAATTGAAAAAACCGTCCCGGCTGAAACACTCCTTATAACTTCAACATGAGTGAGGAGGGCCAATGTAATGGATATATGTAAATGTGTTGGTTTTCATGACATTACAGAAACAGTGTGATGTTTCTGCACATTTAAGTGCACAATTTATATTTATTTGCTGATTTTAACATATTGGAAATATATATATATATATATATATATATATACATTTTAATAACATTTTAATAAATATTTTAAACGCCATAACTTTTGCACAGTTATCAATAAAGTTCTTTGTATAGATAAAGTAATTTCTTTTACAATTATTGAGACCTTATTTGTCATACTATTTTACATGTACAGTGCTGTGAAAAAGTGTTTGCCCTGCACCTCACTTCTATTTTTGCTCCTTTGCCACATTTAAATGTTTCAGATCATCCAACTAATTTAAATATAAGATAAAGACAACATAAGAAAACACAAAATGTAGCTTTTAAACAATCATTACAGTTATTGAAGATAAAGAGTTATTCAAAATCTATATGACCCATGTTAAAAAGTAATTGCCCCCTAAACTAATAACTGGTTGTGCCACCCTTGGCAGTAACAACTGCAATCAAACGTTTGCAATAACTTGTAATGAGTCTTTCACATCTCTCTGGGGAAATTTTGGCCTACTCTTCTTTACAGATTTTTGTATATAGGCTACATTGGAGGCTTTTCAAGCATGAAGTACCAATTAAATGTCTTGCTACAGCCTTTCAATGGGATTCAAGTCAGGACTTTGACTTGGTTACTCAAAAACCTTCATTTTGTTTCTTATGAGTTATTCAGAGGTGGACTTGCTTCTGTGCTTCAGAATTCATGAATCAGAATTCATGGTTCAATCAATTATGACAAGTCGTCCAGGTCTTGCAGAAGCAAAGTAGCCCCAAACCATCACACCACCAACATCATTTTTGCCCAGTGTCTTTCTTATAGTGGAATTGTGTACATTGACCTTAACTGAGGCAAGAGAGGCCTGCAGTTATTTAGATGGTTGTCTGGGTTCTTTTGTGGCCTCCTGGGTGAGTCATTGATGCGTTCTTGGTGAAATGTTGGTAGGCTTCACTCCTGGGTTTCTAACCCTTTACCAGACTGGCATTCTCTTTAGAATGTGGCATGATGTGCTAGTTTTTGAGACCTTCTACACATGACCAGACAGGCTCTATTTAAGTGATGTTTGGATTCAATAGGTCTGGAAGTAATCATGTCTCGTTATTGCTCTGAAATTGAACCCGAAAGTCAATTGAATTTAGTTAACTGGTGATTTAGTAGGTAAAAGCCCTTTTTCAGAAGCTTTTTTTAAACAGCATTTTTTCTTCCATAAATGAAATCATCATTTTAATTTAGATGGGTTTAGTTGGGTTATCTTTGTCTAATGTTAAAAGTATTTTGATGATCTGAAATATTCAAATGTGACAAATATGCAAAAAACTAAAGAAATTGATAAGGGAGCAAATACTGTTTCACATCACTGCACATTTCTCATTACACAGGTCTGCTATATTACATTTGCATGTTGCTACCCTTGTGTTTAGGTGTGTGGCATCTTGAATGTATACATTTTTCAAAGAAGCTTGGCAAGGAAAGTCCAGAAAGAACATCAGGCCAAGATGAGGCAGGGCAGATGGAACAAGATAATTAAACCATGTGTGGCTGGAGCCACCAAACTTGGTAAACACTGGGAGGATTTTCAATAACCGTCACATTCATCTGTATTTCCTAAATCCAGTAATTAGTGCAATCACAGAGTTTTATTAGTAATTGTGTAATCTATTACTTTGATTGAGTAATCAAAGTTTTTAATAAAGGCCAAACAATGTAAACAGACATTGAACAATAGCAATTAATATGTCACCTTGCAAAAGATTCATTAAGTATACAGATCATTGCACAGAGAGTTCAAAACACATTACATTTTTTACAAAAACATTACAAAAGAAATAATTGAACATTGCATTTTGTCACAATCATAACAGGACCAGAACTTCACCAAATGTTTCAATAGTGACTGTTTTGGTAGTACATGACTAGCAAACACTGCTTTGAGCAATAGTACGCATATGAAATAATATTTTTCATTAAAAATATTTCTTAATTGTTGAAAATATGTTTCACTGGTGACAGACCTTAAAGTTAGACGCTGATTTTCAGATTCTGGGACACTTTGGGGTCTAACTGCTTTAACTCTTTTTGAAGTAACTCAACAAAAAGTTTTATAAATACTAATATACATTTATACATACTGTAAATTATAATTTTAGATTTTTATTGGCCTGATTTCAACACAACACTCCACTGTTCTCAAAGTTTTCAAATTGTGCAAAAAAGTAAAAAGCAACAAAAATAGAGATACAAGGTTTTGCATGTGTGTCTATGAGGCTGTTTCTTACTGTAATAGACTGTAATGGACAGCTAATTAATGCCAATTCATTGAGAAGGTAAATATTAAGGAATGATTTTTACTGAGTTATCTAGTTTGATTTACTGTAGCAGCCCTACAAACAACACAGAAACACAGACAGCTGAGTTGTTTCGTGACAGTTTCTAACCACTCAGCTGAACTTATGAAGTCCCTGGAATGATTGTTCTTCAAGATCATGCTGTGTTTAGTCGCTGTGACTCTCTGATACAAACCAAGTGTATGGCCTGTATTTGTGCTACACATTCTATTACAATGGAATGAAGTAAAGCTGAAAGACTGTTCTATGCATATGTGCGGCTTCACTGGCTGTAGGTGGCCATCTGTGCCAGACCTTCCTAGTAAGAATAAACTCTGCAGATGTTTATTTTTGGTGTGTGTGGATATGCATGTGTGGGTTGGTATGTATTGACAGCAGTATATGTATGTGTTTATTGTTAGCGGTTTGTGTATTTGTTGCTTGGTCAATCTCTCTGTGTGGTAAATGACCTCTAATCCTACTGTTTGTTGTTCCATAGGGCCGCAATCTGACCCTGGCCTTCCAAGCAGCTGAAAGTGTTGGAATTAAACCATCACTGGTGAGAAAACGCATGTACACACACAGCTAGTGTTGACCACAGCTCTACTACTGCTTAAACAGTTTGTAATCACAGTTTTCAGTCATTTAAAGGCAGTTTTGTTGCAGATACATGTAGAAAATGATTCTAAAATGATGCTTCACAAATTATCTGTCAGAAGTTGTACAAAGATAGAGAAATGGTAAATGTGCCCAGAACAGAGATGGAGATGATTCTATAATAGTTGAGAAAGCTGTTTTACAGCTATAAGGAAGTTGGTGAGGCAAATAACTTGACAATTAAATATAATAAATTACAGTATATTATAAACATATAATAACTTGTTCCCAAAAAAAACAATATTTAAAAAAATTAATATTTGATTCCAACTTTGGAACACTACTATATACCAGTAACTATTGCAAGATTGTGGGAAAAAGACCCATCTGACAACAAGACAGAGCAAGGTAAGGATCTATGATGACTGATAAAGTGCACTTCTGATCCCATTCAGATATAAAGCAGCAAACTAATTAATGAATTTTGCATCATGAGTTACTGCACCTATGGGAGCCGCCAGTCTTTGATCCCGCAGTCTTTAACCATTGGAACTCGTGCAGTCGCAAGTGCTCGAAAAATCTCTTAATAAAGAATCTCTCAATACAGAATGTATATAGAGCTGTTTCAGAACGAAACCTGGCCTCTCCATTTTTGTCATTTTTCAGTATTGACCAATAGCAAATAAAATGTAGCCTTGCAAAAGACTTGAGTATATAGAGTATATCAGAGTTCAAAACACATTTCGGACAATTAACTGACTTGGATTTGAAACTAAAATTCACTTGAATTGAAAGACCCTGTGCCTTAATTGTTTTTTTTTTTGTTTTTTTTTTTGTTTTTTTACAAATTTACAATAAAGCAATACTTGAACGTTGCATTTTGTCACAACCAAAACAAATACAACTAGAACTTCACCAAATGTTTAAGTAGTTCATTTTGTTATTTTGCTATTCAATTATATATATATATATATATATATATATATATGTATATAAAATTGAATAGCAAATTAACAAAATGAACACTAGACTTCTAAGGGTTGAGACATGCTGGTGGGAATCACATTGAAAAGTAATCACTCTGATAAATGTCAGAAGGTTTATTAGTACAGCTTGCCAACTCTCCACTGTCTCTGGGCATGAGATTCGACTGGCTTCTGACATCTGTATCCTGGAGTTCCTTCAAAGAGACAGGCAGGCAATGACATGAAGCAGTGCTGGAGTCATGCCCACTAGTGCCTGAAAGCCAAACCAGTCACTGCATTTCTGTCTTTGGAATTTAGCATTTTTGGAGAGGAGCTATATATGAAAATGTCAGGAATATCACCACCTTAAATAAGTGTTATAAATGAAGAGAACGTGGGTTTGAGTTGGCTCTCCAGCTGCTGTTATCACTCATTCAGTCCCTACAGACTCAAAACAAAGAAACTGTAATGTGTTTGTGGACGTCTGGGCATGATACAGTGAGCTCATTTTTGGGAAACGGTGTGTTATCTGACTTACGGTAAGAAACTGCAGTTGCAAAGTTCCAAAGGTCATCGGAAAAAATCATTGAAGGTTGCACCCTACTGATGCACAGAGTGCACCACTTTTTGAAATGTCCAGTTTTGTCTCCCCAATATTCTATAGAAAATCTCCTAAATACAAGCTTGCAACTGAATCCTGGCATAACAGTCACTAAGGCCATGCAGACCAGTGTCTTCAGTAAGTTCTCCCCATTAAATTGAGCGTGACGTGATACCCTGAAGGCTAATAATAAATAATAACTTTTCTGATGTTGTGTGTGCTGAGATAACTGAAGAAGCAATTAAAGGTCACATTTTTCCTACCAGAGGTATGGTGTAGTGGGTGAGTGCTATCTGACAGTTCAGACTAATTTAATGCTTCAGCATGATCTGATGATAAGTTCTTATTTTATACATGTTGCCTTTAGGCTACCAATAGCCATATTACAACCAAAATGCAGGATTTTAGTGTGTGGTGCAAGTGAAGCGTACTGCGTTATGGTTGTAGACTGCCACACATGTAAGTCTATTTATAACCTGTCACTATAAGCTGTCACTGAATTTTTCAAAATAAACATTATGCCCATGCAGGGGATCATAAGTGAACTCACAGTTACATCCAGTACTGTGCATCTAGTACAGAGACCACCCTTTCATTTATTTAATTTCCAGTTACAACTGCTATTAAATATAGTCATTTTTCAGTGTCAGGAAAAATCAACATTTTCAACAGAAAAGCCCTCAACATAAAGTGTAATATCAAATCAATCGCTATTCAGCCTGCCCATTCTTTGCACTTACTGAATTTGCACTTACCTTCAGATTTCTTTCTAATGTACATCTAAAAAAGCTAAGAGACTTTACTGAGATTAGATATCAAGCAATCCACTTGCATAAGGCCGAGAAAAGTTCAAGGGAAATAAGTGGGGAAAAAGGAGTTTGAAATGTTTATTAACAGATACTCATGTACACAAAATCAAGCTCCACTCTTGCTCCAAATCTGAAAAAATCCACAGGTGACTGAGTCTGAAATGATGTATAGCTGTTACTTCAGAAAAGGAAACAGACAAAAAGAAGATAATTTGCACTAGAACAATGAAACTGGACATCTGAGCTTTTATAGACTGATGAGGCTCCATTTGTGATATATTTTTTTTTAATGTTTTTTAAACTCTGACTATATTGATATTCCTTATAATATGAAAGCGATGTTATGGGTTCTCCATTTGGAGCTTGCTGTTTCAGACTGTCATAACTGTTTTGATGTCATCTTTGCTCCAGCAGACCCCCCCCCAACCTTTGAATGCTCACATTTCGGATGTGAAACTCCCTCCAGCTGCTTAGAATTATTTATCTGTCTTCATTTCAAACTGATCTGCTGAGCTAAAGCGGGCAGTTTTAATACTCTGTTTCCCAAACATTGCTGCTTTTCACTGGAACAGATTACGCTCCCCCGGCATACGGCATCTGACACACAGTCCACCCCTCAGAGGACAAATATGAGCTTTGACTTGAATTACTGTAAAGCAGCGCTGTGCTGAAGTGTCTGCGTCTGAACATCAGGCTGCGTGTTAAAGGTGTGACAGTGTTGATGATGAAATGAAAGAATGAGCAGACTTGACGTGCTGGGTTGCTCCTCCATTAGCGCGTTTGTAGACGGTAGTGCTGTTCAGAGAAAATCTTACTGAAGGCTTCACATCCTCTGTGTGTTTTGGTCATCAACAATGAGTTGAGGAATGAGGCTAATAGTGGGACACAAGCGTCTGTCTACGTCTTTTCTCAAACAAATTCTCAATAAGAGAACTCGCAAGCCCTCAGAGGTCTGTTATTGTTATATTGAAGGCCACCCAAGTGTATTTAGAGCGAATCATTCAAAAGAATTCCAAAAAAATTATTTAATATTTTTAGATATAAATAATAGCACACAATGTCACAAATGTGGTACTGATGAAAGTTTTGAATCCGGACTCTTAATAGAATTTCTCAGCTTTTTTTTTCTCCAAAGAGAAGTAATTAAAAACAGTGCAGGAAGAGGCGTTTTAAGGTGTATCCAGGAGAGGGAGGGTGGGTAAGAGTCCAAAAAAAAAAAGGAAAATGACAGGAAAATGCATTCAAATGCTTCTCTTCCCACAGGGTCCTGTTAAATTAGCTCTGAATGTTTTATGAGGCTCAGTGTTTCGGCTCACAATCCTACTGCCTGGCAAGGAAATGTCTGGAGGGCAGAGTCGAGAGGTTAGATCACGCTGGGAAATGTGGTTATTGGTCAGTCTGGTGACATGAATGCAGGCCAGACGAATTAAAGTGACAGTTTAGCAAAAAATCCTGTTTTAGTTTTATTCTTACCCAAAATGTAGTCAGTTAGCCACATGTTTGGTGCCAGAAGTTTGAAAACAATGGACAGAAGTACAGATCCAGGCTTCAACTACTGGTTTTAGCTGTGATGTAATATTATCCCTTTTTTATAGAAATCAGTGCGTCATACAGAGTCAGACACCACTTAAGCAAGCCCAGTCAAGATTACTTACAGCAGTGTAACCTTTTAACTGTCACCCTGTTTTTGGCTGAAATATAAAATGAGCACTGTTCCCACTGATTTTGGGCTACAGTCATGATCTTGGTCTCATTTAAAAGGTAACACTCTCAAGCCATCTGAATGGCTGTATGCATAACTGACACAGTGTAACAGAGTCTAAAATGAGGTGGTTTATTTCCTCGTGACGCACAGGTCTCTAAACTGATCTCTGTCACATTTTAGATCTTGATGCGTCTGTGGATAGCAGTGAGGCTTTGAACATTAAAGACCCGCAGATTTGCTAGCGTTTGCTCATTCGGTGCTTATGTTGTAAATGAGACGCTTATATCTATTATGAATTACGGATCATAAAATAGTTTGCAGAACCAAATTCTGAGATTTCAAGCTTTCTAATGGTATATTTCATCACAGTATTGCTGGATAATTTGAAACATAAAAATTATGTACAAAAAAACAGACGTGAAGACTTCCATGGAAGTGTGGTAGTGGCACAGATATCTAGAAAAGATTAAAGTAAGTGATTAATGTAAAGGCAAATTATGTACATTTTCAGAACTGCCACTTTAAATGCTGCAGAACCTAAAAAAAACTCAGTAGCATTATGAGACATATTGTTCAGGGATGATGTTGAGAACTGGAATAGTACAAGATAATAAGCTATAAGTTATAATAAAACATTAATAAAAAATAACTTTAAACTTTAAATAAACATGACGACATCAGTGAGCTTCAAGTTCTAATGCCGGCTGACATGATCATGAAATAACAGGAAAGCAGACTATGTTCTCGCAGATTTACTGACAATAATGAACAAAGTTCTGATTAGAGATGATTACTGTTATTGAGTCAATGGTCTAACATCCAGATCTTGTGTAGTTTGCAGCTTCCACATCATTTCCTTTACTTAGATATGCCTTGAGGCTACTTTAGTGGCAGGATGTGTTTTTATAGCCTTACTTTTGCAGAGATAAACCTCAGGCTTGCTTTCAGAAAATGATGCTGTTGGTTTTATTTGTATTTATTAGAAGCGTTGCTTTACAAAAGAGCCAGAGATGATGTCAGTATGGCACTAATGGCAGCGAAGTCGCTAGCATCAGAAGTGCACACCATAAATGGAAAATTGATGGGGAAGGAAAGAAGGCAATAGGTGTAAACCTTAATCACACACACGTGTGCATGCTATTACACTGTACGTGATTCAAAGTGTGTGTGCAGTGGGTGCAGTGTTGAAGGTACCCACTAAAATGAGGCTCTGTTATCTTATTAGCAGTTTATTAAAGCAGTAAAATCAAGAGCTTGAAGTAAAAAAAGCTTGAAAAGAAAATGGACCCTTTTTACTGTTGGTCATATTAAGCATAATTCATCACATCATTTAAAAAACTAAATTCTTGTTCTTGTTCTTAAAAACATAAACTTAAAAACCAGCAATGTTTCATCTCCCTCTTCTTCCACTCCACCTATCATCTGAGCTCAGCTGTGCTCACCATGTTTCACTCGGAAATACATCACAGTACAGAAGGAAGATGTGTCTTAAATGTACAACTGGGCCATTACTAGACATGATTTAGTCCCTGATTCTCTAAAATTGCACACACAGATAATTTCAGCATGTGCTTAATACTTAATGGAATTAAATTATAGTACTTTTACTTGAATTAATTTATGATAAAACACTTTTGTCACTGCTTTAATTTTCAATAACCATTACAGACTAAAAACAAATATGCATTTCAGTTTGTAAACCAATTACAAGCAAGCCTGGTTTAATTTAAAAGACTCATTTCTGAAAGCCCATCAAAACAAAGCAGAACTCATCTCCATTAGTGCCGTCGAGGTGAGGCAGGTGGCCACAGCCAGCCTTAACTAATAGCTGACCCCCTAGTTCATTTACTGTTTTCTTCTTACTTTGATGTTTGAGAATAACATGCATGATAGACGTTTATTAAACTGAAAAGAGGGTGCGTGTATGTTTTATTGTGACCAAAAGCTGACTGAATGAAACAGTAACTGAATTTGAATGTGTTTGTGGAAGCCAGTGGAAGTATGTCCTATAGAACCCTGTTAAAGGTGGGCCTCAGTAAAGGCAGATTCAGCAAGGATCCAGACTGATTGGGACACTGGCTTTTATAACAGCATTCTGGCCACTCTGGAGTCATATGAAAATCATCTGAACATGAATCAGATGTATGCTACTGTATGTGATGATTGGTGGAGCTCAAAGAGGCAGGATCTCCTAACATGCTGCCAGCACAGACACTGTGATGTGCCTGACTGACATCTCAAGTAAAATCAGTCTACGGTCAAATGTGTGTACAGTGAGGCAGAGGAGCCCTTTGAAATAAATTGTAAATATAGAGTTTTGAGTTTGTTCATTTTCTTTCATTTAGTAATTTAACAGTCAGCTGTAAAGCGTTTAGTAAATGTGTTGTGTGTAATCATAACATTATTGGTGTTTTACAGCAGCCATAGCAGCTTTAATAAGCAGCAGCCCAGACTCTGCTAATGTCAACCTCAGTTTAGAGGATAGGTTTGAAAATATATTCACATTCAAAAGTTTGGAATCAATGTATTAATAGAATAAAGCCCACTTGGTTGCAGATAAATATATGAAATGATTCTAATAATAATGTCTAATAAAGCCTGGGAGTTGTCGGTACTGTTTTTACTCCTGGTGAACACTCACTTCTACGACACAAATTATGTGTGTACAGTCTGTTGAAAACACTCTGAAGCCAGTCTGCGCAGAGTGTTGGTGTGTGTACAGCTAGACACAGTTCTTGGAAGGCGAATGACCACAAACACCTCTTACTAACTGATCTGTGTCTTAAGCCTCTAATCCCCACATCCCATAAATACATGCACGCTTACAGAGGAGAATGCTCAGCCTTACACACTGACGGAATGTAAACGAATCTAGACTTTGTAATACATATTATAAGTTTAAATAGAGAATTATGAAATGATGCTAATGTGATGAACAAGAAATTAGTATTCTGTTATTCTGTTCTGTGATTACCAAATATTTCTCTTGTTATGTCTAAGCTTATTGTGGGTGTGGACACTATGACAGCATGTTATTGTTATTCTGATACATTATGACACAGTGTTCATGGGAGCTGCCAGTACTTTTAGAGAACTGAACAACTCCATATAGGAATATTCAGAGTAATTATAGAGAGCCTGTAAACAACAAACACAGCACAACATCTACATAAACTACATAGAACGAGTAGCTGACTGGATGTCAGCCCAGTCCACCATTATCTACTTTATTTATTTATCTTTACCCAGTGTTTAACTTTGGCTTCAGTTCCTTTTTAATACTAAGTTAAAAAGTCACTCATGGCTTTTAATGGTTTTTAAATGCACAGCTGCTCTTTTGCTGGTGCATTTTATTCCTGACAACCTCTAAAAAACAAAATATTGTAGTACATTTAAGTGAAAGTTGAAAATATCTTCAAGTATTATAATGTTACGTTTTTCCCGTGTCCCTAAGGATACAGATATTGATACTGATAATGGTTTTCGATGCGATATTTATTGATACTCTTACTGATACTTCTTTCCATAATTTGGTACAATAAAAACAAAGATATGACTTGAAAAGATTAAAAGTAAAAAAGATGTAAAAAGGCTGCTGTCATCTCCCTACAGCTGAGAATATTAACAACCATAAGCAACATGTTAGGACAGCCCACACTAAGCTCAAACTACCTGTTATCAAGTTATGCTATGCTATGCTATGCTGTGGTGGTTGGTTAGTGTAGTGGTTAACACCTTTGCCTTTTATGCTGTAGACTGGGGTTCAATCCCACACCAGGGCAAGCACCCTACACTATACCAATAAGGGTCCTTGGGCAAGACTCCTAACACCACCTTGGCCCTGTAAAATTGTAAGTCGCTCTGGATAAGAGCGTCAGCCAAATGCTGTAAATGTAAATGTAAATCTATGCTAGCTGCCAAATCCAGTCTCAGCTTAATAGCACTATACCCCAATAAGCTGATATGGGCGATCAACATGTATCCTAATTATTATTTTAATGCTGGAAACATTTTGTGATTAGGGTATTTAGAGTACCAAACTATCCCACCAGCGGTTTTAATCTGATGCTGACGTTGGCTTCTGATCCGCCAGTTTCTTGTTTGAATTTTCCTATTCCACCTTAAATTATGCAGCAGTTATTATTATAACACCTGAGGTGCCAACATGTAATGGGAAAAATTCAAACAAGAAGACCGCGGATGAGAAGCAGACTTCAACTTCGTAGTTTTAATGCTGGTAACATTTTTTATAAGGTGATTTAAGCTATCAAAATATCTTATCTACATTTTTATTAATAGGAACCATGTGCTACGATGGGGCATTTAAAAAATGTACCACAACACCATGAAGCTGCACTGAAGACACAGGTGTAGCAGCTGCTTAGCTAAAGCATATATTCTGCCCTGCTTCAGATTTATAGAATGCTGTATTTGTTTCATATGGTTGCTGGTGTTTCCACCTTTACTAGCAACTACCCCTTTACATATGTTGCTTTTAGCTGCAGCATCATTAAATTCAGTAAAGTGAGCCACCAACATCTTAACCCTTTCAACCATGACCGGAGCAAAGAATGATGCTCGGCCCTTAAAATGTTTAAGGTAATCAGACGTGTGTAAATGCCTTCGTCACACAGAGCAGAGAGCCCCTCCCACTGATCCGAACTAGCACCATCCATGTGAAGATGCCTGATATGAAGAATTAATTAACCATTTTAAATACTGAAAGCAGCACAGTTTGTCCAGGAGCTTATGAATATTTCAGTACTGATTTTTCAGGAAGCGCTACCAATCTTGTACTAGTACTAGTACTAGCCTACATATCACCCACCATTGTAGTAATGGAGATGCTTTCTTGTATAATGCCTGCTCATTTTTAATATAAAGTTTGTTTTAACATCTCTCTCTCTCTCTTTATCATCAGGACATCGATGAGCTGATGCACACAGACAGGCCAGACTGGCAGAGCGTGATGCAGTATGTTTCTCAGATCTACAAGTATTTTGAGACTTAACCTTTGTCTGGAAAAATAGAAAGTGAGAAAACTACAGAGTCACAGAAGCACTTTCTGCCCACGTTCTTTTTCCTTCCACACCAGGATCTGGCAGACAAATCTGAGTTTCTTCTCAACCTCAGACTGTCCAACAAACAAACAAAAAACAAACACATTTCTACATTCACTTCTGTTCAATGGACTGAAAATTCATTCTGCTTTAAGCCACACTTGAGGGCTGTGCTTTCTTCATTTCATTTCAAGTTTGAAGTTGCTTGGTTGAGGTTGCTGTTTTTGCCACGTCTGTTTAGAACCACGGTACAGATCACAGTGTTGGACTGCAGTTTGACCGGTACTGTTTGTAGAGAATGGATTATTTCCAAAAGTATGGAATATAAATATATATAGAAGTATTTTTGAATTTTTTTTCTTTGTTCTCAATTGATTTGGCAGAGAGGGACGCACGCATTACATTGGTACTTAATACAGCCTTTGAAGAAGACATGGGCACGTTCTCTTATAATAAACAAAGATTACTATTAAGATTTGCTATATTTTCTGAATGGTCTGATAAGTCACAAGGACATTCACTGGTTCAGGGTGAAGGAGATTGTTGTGTTCGTATTATTACAGGATTTATTATGAACATTTAAGTTAGGTGATGTCACCTGTTTTCATTTTATGCTGTATCTTAGAAATAACTAACATGTGAAACATTTGAAGTGGAAATTTTACAACACTGACATTCACTGTCACTCTGTTTTCTATAGGTAGAGACAACAAACCTGTGCCAAATTCCGACACACTAAAACTAATGCTACATTGAAGGAATATTGATTGTTTATAGAAACACAGCACATAAAAATATAATTGTAGACAAAGTAAAACAACCTACAGCTTTATCTCTTTTATCTCAAAAGAACTGGCTTTTATTTATTGACCCTGTAATGTTCCTATGCTGTTCAATCTTAATGTCACCTTTTCTATCTTGAACATTTCAGTTTTGCTTGGGGAGAGAAATTCATGGACAGTTGCTATTGATAATAAAGTCTTCATGATCAAAATAACTCTGTCAAGGGTCAGTTAATCTCAGTGATTACAGGAAAGAGAGAAACCAACACTGGTGACCATTTTTGCTCTGAAAGGGCGACAAAGAATTCAGAGTGAGGAGTGAAGCTTTTAGTTGGCTACTAAAAGCCCTTTAAAGGTGTGTGCCAGAGCAGTGAAACATCCATGGGGGTGCGAAATGGAAAAATACGCTCGGGGGATTTTACCACACAATCAGTGGAGAGCAGTCGATATGACGGCTGATCTCACTTTCTCTCTCTTAGACACCTTTTTGCTAATAGTGGTTATGTGGAGTGATGTTTGAAGACACTGAAGAACCAGTTTTGGTGCCTGAAAGAACCTTTCAGCAGAGAGTGTGAAGAACCGTTTTTTAACATTTAAACAACCTTCACTTAATGTAAAGCTTCTATACCAGATAAAAGTTTTCCAAGGTCTATGTGTCTAACCGATGTGTCTAACCTTAATTTTTAAGAGTAAAAATGTTTGAAGTGCAGCCTGTTTATCATCGACTCTAAGACAGGGCTAGTAGTTCAACACTGACAGTAACTGACAATTTTATCAGTGGCCTCAAAAACCACTTGGATGCTTTTTATTACCATTATATACCATTTATATACAATATACCATTTAAGATCTTTAGGTTAGTAGCCTAACACTTTAAGCATGACATCAAACCGATGCTAGACTCTTTATGTGGAGAAAGCAGTGATCCTGCAGAGTTTACTTCCAACCTGTATCCAGTAAGCTGCCCCACCCTTTACTTAACTCTAATACTAATGATCCAGGCACATGAACTCAGAAGTGTACGAAGCTCATTTTGGGTGTGAACTGGCAGAAATTTGTGAAGAAACTGCTCAAACCATAACGCTCTGACAGCACACCAGCCTGCTTTTGAAAGAAAAATAGCAGTCATGAAAGTAGAAACAGCAAACTTTTGTTTTTTACAATGGCTCAGATGCCCAATCACGTTTTAGGTCCACTGTACATTAAATCGTTCTATTAAAGACTGAGTGGGAAACCCTAAAGCGCCCTTCTTTCCCCATTTCATCATTCCCTGTGTGGGGGCAGTTGGACTACAAGCTTGTGTTTTTGGCTCGTACGTAATCAGTGATGTTCTGTGGTCGGAAGCTTTTACACATCGCAGTGACAACTCCACTGTAAGGGGGCGTGGCCGTGCCAGGGGCGTGGTCATGATCTGTGATGGTCTTAACGTGAGTGGCTGTGGAGACGTGTGTGTCGCGCTCACTGTGGCTGAAGTTTTCCTGCTCGGCGCTCCTGCCGCTCATTACAGCAGAAACACGGCGCTCCACACACTGAGGGTAAGTGTTTCTCCACCGAGAATAAGGACTGCGCTTGTTTCTGGATCCTGTAAAAGCCTCGTTTTGAACCTCACTGTTAGAGCTTTGTGTGAGGCGGCATCTCGCAGGCATGTGGTAGAGGAAGGAAGAAAAGTCAGCAGAGCTGAACTTGCGCAGACACGCGTCGGATGCTTCTGCACATTCTTCAGTGCAGGCTGGCAGTTCAGTCTGAGCAGCTTCAGTGAAACAGGATGGTGTTTTTTTACTAAAGAAAAGTAGAAGTTTTTAGGGAGGGCAGGGGTGATGCGTGGTGTGACTCGTGAACGATGCTTGTTTTCATGTCTTCACGCTCTCAGCGCTCTCGCTTCCTCTCCGAATCGCAGATGGCAGTTTGCGCAAATCACGCTGGGAAAGTGGCGGACAGCTGTTGCAGAAGGCGGCGATCTTCACTGCCCGCGGCGTCCTGAAGGCTCCTCTCCGGCGGTGACTCTCTCTCTCTCCCCATGCACTTCTTCGCTAAGATGAATACGGTCTACATCGCCATTGAATTGATCATCGCCGTTCTGTCGATAGCGGGCAACGTGCTGGTGTGCTGGGCCGTATCCATCAACTCCACTCTCAAAAACGCCACCAACTACTTTCTGGTGTCGCTGGCCGTGGCCGATATCCTGGTGGGCTGCCTCGCCATCCCCTTCGCCATCACCATCAGCATCGGACTCTGCTCGGACTTTTACGGATGCCTTTTTCTGGCCTGTTTCGTGCTGGTTCTCACTCAGAGCTCCATTTTCAGTCTGCTGGCCGTGGCCATCGACCGATATTTGGCCGTCAAAATTCCTCTAAGGTGAGTTTCTGGCCTGTTTCAGTTAAACACCTGATCAGCTGACGCTAGGAGTAACTTTTCAGTTGGGAAATTGAGCAGGTTTATTTGGCACAAAGCTGTATTTTATATATTTCCATTCTTGTTTATATGACTTATCTTAGACTGTGGTTTATATTCCTTATATTAGACTGGTTCACATGTCATATGTTGACTTGTAAAATCTTAGACTCTGGTTATATGCCTTACATCTAAGATAGTAATGAATGGGAAAACACATTGATCCTCTCCTCCCGAAGTTCTAATCTGAAGTTGATTTTTAACTCGTTTTATGGAATTCCAATAGAATGCACTAATATTTACTGAGCACTCCACAATACTGTGGAAGATCAGATCAATAACTTGATCCTTTAGAAGACCTTTCCGTGGTGAAACCTGTACGAAGTTCAGCAGGTTCTTAGACCCGTTTCACTGCTGAAGAAATGCTGAAGGATTTCAGTGCTGGCCCTGACGGACACTGCTATTAGAAAGACAGTTTGATCAGACTGTGTCCTTTAGTGTTTGTTGCTGAGCTTGGATGTGTTAATCTGCCATTACAGGACATCCACCTTAAGGCTCCAGGAGGGTGCTGGTAAAGTCAGGATAAAGTCAGCAAAGAAAGGATTAGGTACACCGATCGACTTAAACCGAAGCTGCTAACTGTAATTGAAAGTTGCTCGGTGGCTCGCAGAGCTTGTGTGATTGATTTTGGGGATTTGTCCTCAATACCAGTGCCAGTAGCAGTGGAGCTTTTAACATACCTGCCATCTTCATTCTCTAAATAACTGTAATTATAAAATTATAAATGTAAAATAATTCACACACCCAGCCTACCTGATATTTTACCCCAAATATACAGACAAGCTAGTCGTACTGTACACTAAAAGTCAAATGTCTGGTCACTCTTAAGAAAAGGCTTAAGATTGATGTCTATGTGTGAAATTTTATATATATAGTTACATAATCCTACGTGTTATTTCATATTTCTGATGTCTTTACTAGTAAATTATGGAAAGAAAATGTCTAATAGGTGTCCAAAGCTTTCACGGCTAGTGTATGTCCTCTAATCAGTGACTTGTGAGGTCTTGTTTGACATGGTGTCTCCCATACAGCTAAACTAGGAACTCCCATTGATTAGTCATTATTTTTTTAATATCTATAACCAGAGTGATGAATGATGAATGAGTGATGACCTAGTCCATGTTTTTTGAAAACTGTTAAGCAAGTAGACAGCAGATTTTATCTTTGTGAAGGCCTATTTATTTAAAAAAGGATAACTTAAAAATCTCAGATTACGAGAGGAGACAAAGCACTGACCCAGGATTAAGTAAGTGTAACTGTAGGCCAGCGTGTAGAAAGCGAGCAATAATTATTCTTGCATAAATGCATCACAATACAGCATTTTATTTAAATCATACATTTATTTCATTCATTCCAGAGTCGTAATTTCTCAGTGTTACACCCAGTGTTACACAGTGTTACCATCCCTCTGTTGTATTTCTCTTTTCCTCATCTGGCTTCTGCTGCTTGCCAGGCTATTGTAAATAAGGGTACGTTCTTAACGACTTGCCTGGTTAAATCAAATAGAAAATCATTTATTCCACTGTGACCATTATGATAAACTGACTACAGTGTGCAGGTAGCTAACATTTATATCTGCTGTCAGATGAAAGTGAAAAAGAAACCAGAGATTGTCTGTGTGGTTTATAGAACTGTGGCTGCTCCTCATACGAGTCTTTCCGCAGCTGCTTGTGTAGTTAGTAAGCGGACCGCCCACGCAAGTTCCCCCCAAAAGCATCTGGTTTACTCCCACGAGCTCGGGTTTCTCTAGGTGTTCATTTATCCTTTTTTGTTTTATTTTAGACTCCGTTGCTTGTAATTAATGCCGATGTTGGCCCCATCCTCAATCTGACCCAAGAAGAATACACCTTCCCCAACGCTCTCCCTTGTGTTTCTCATTCCACAGTAACCTCAGCATGACTTGCTCGCTCAAACCCAAAGGCTGTGCATCGGGTAAAGCTTCTAGTGTCTGGAGGGACTAAAAACTCCCTGGAAGAAAAGACAGCCATTGCATAATCTGAAGTGTGGCCCTGAATCCTAATAGCCTGTGCTTTCATTATTGCACACAAACCCCGGCGAGCCGTGGGGGGAGGAGGCCGGACTGATGTCAGTTTTACACTTTTTGTCAGGAATACACAGAACACTGTCATCTCTTTCACAGAGACAGCTTAGAAAGAAAACAAGCCACAGGATGACGAGTATGACGACAGTTGTGAATTCTAGCCTGAAACACAGATTAAAGGGAAATTCTGTTTATTTTTTAAAATGTCTGTATTTCAAAGTTTGAGCTGTACAGTCATTCTGTGTAGTGCACTGTAGAGAAACACTGACTGCCTTTTTTTACACTGCTTACAGAAAAAAGATGTTTGTCTACACTTAAATATAGCCATTGTGTATGCTGTCCAAAATGACCACTGAGCCTACGCATGAATTCAGACTTTTTTGTAATGATACTAATAGTGGTAAACAAGTTGTCTTTTAGATTATTGTGCCATACAGCGCCCTGCATGTACCTCTTTACCATGACTATATTGTGAAAGCATATGTTTTAGGGTAAAAACTATCATAAAACAATGTCTTAAACATCAAACACTGTATTCACAACTATTTCATGTAATAACTTTGAGAGGGAGCTTCTAGAGGGGTTCAGTTTATCAGACATCTAGTTGCCATCACCCCCCACTGTGAAGAAGTGTGACGCAGTAAGTTTGTCTAGAATAGCACTTTTCACATTAGACCACTGAATGACTGTCTGTACCTTAACCATTTATTTATTATAAAAAAAAAAAAACAAAACAGTGGAATTCCCTTGAAACCTAACCTTGGGGTCCAGTAAACATATACTTCCCATTCTAGTTTTTAATTATTTTTCCTTTACACAGTAACTGACTGCTGTGTCATTTAAGTGCCCATTACTGTGATAAAAGTTGCTAACAAATGTGTGTTCTGGAGGAATTCTAATGGCAAGTGCATGTAGATCACAGTACATTTCTATTCACAGAGAAAAATACTTTTAAAAGCCAACAAAACAGATGAGACAGACAGACAAAGATACACTGTCAAGTTTTACATTATCCCTTGTTTGCCATAACCCTTTAAATGTATCATGTCTATTAGACATTCTGTTGGTGCTGCTAACATCAGGGGCTGACGGGAATAAACGGGAGCAGCTGCAAATGCTGACAAGGAAATTAGTCTTAAATGTACTGATTCCGGAAGCAAAGGGAAAAAACATTTGCGAGGGATAAGTAAGTGACAGAATGTTGGCTAGTTAATGTACACGTTCTGAAAAGATTGGCAATCAGGAGGGAATCCACGCCATGCATCACAAGCACTCTGTCTTCCTAATGCTGACCAGTGTCTCAAAGCGGAAGCAAGGGAGCGGAGGGGCGAGAGAGATGTGTGCTCAGAATAGAATGAAGGGGAGGGGGCCGGAGTGGGCAGCGACCATCGCCATGCCAGAACGAATCCACTCTCTCCTTCATTCATGTATCCTTGGACAACACGGAGAAAGGAAGAGACAGAATCAAAGAAAGACTAAACTAAACATAACGAGAGGCAACAATGCACCTCTGTGCAGGAAGTTAAATCACAAAGTATCCAATGAAAAGCCTTTACATTTACTCTGTTATTCATTTACTGCTATGATTGACTTTATGCTGACTTTAATGACCATGTGAAAACTGTAAATCTACAAAAGTGGACACTATCAGTCAGTGCACTGATGGACCACACAGGGTTAAAGAAAAAGAAAGGTAGAGAGAAAGAATCACACAAGGATCATACACTAGTGATCATCATTGCCGGACAAATAAATGCCCCTTGCATATGCCAGAGAACCAAACAAAACTGCAAACTCTGCAGCAATGCACTCTGCCCTAAAGGCTTCTAAAGCATGGTGCAGCTTTGAGTTATTGATGGCAGCCTTGATCATCTGTGTCCACAGTGAAAAGAAACGCAGTGACAGGCTTTCGGGGGGGCCTGATGAATAATGCATCCTGTGTATTACTCACATGGCTCCATCAGAGCAGGCAGACTCTGAGGGCAGTGTCTGAGGGCCAGTGATGAAGTGACCGGTGCTGAAGAGTTTGGGCCATCGCTCAGGTCTGCAAGCTGAGCTAAACTCCTCTGTGGAAACATCAGTCTTCCAATGTGATAACCACGTTTAAATCATGATCCAGTGTGGAAAATACTTCCCTGTAGTAGCACCAGTGGCTGACTTTTGCTTACAGTTTGAACGCAATGACACTTTTTACTTGAGGTTGTTGAAAAGTTGTGCGACTGTGCCTCATTGTTATGTAGCGCGTCTTCTTTGCAGAGTATAATTGTCAAAATTGTAAAAGCATTTTCAAGAAGCCAAATGAGGCAGAAATAACAATGTGTGAATGATGTACTTATTAACCTGAGGCTGTTTCCACTGTGACTTTTTATGGGTGGTATGATTTGCTACGTTTTTGAAATTCCTTCAGCTGTGCTCAGTATTGATGTTCTCTTATTGTGTTCATTGCAGAAAGAGTTGGCAAAGCTTCCCACTGAAACTAATCATTATTTGAGCTCTTTTGGTGAAATAACCTTTGAGGAATGTATTGCCTTGAAAGCGCAAAGATTAGTTATTGTATGACAAAAGACATGGTAGTCTGTTGAGTCACTGACTTGCCACCATTTGGCACCATGGAGATAAACTTTTGTACAAAATGTATTTACGAGCTATGAGCTGGATTAGATGTGTTTTCAGTTTTTAGTTAAGCTTGGCAGGAAGGTAGATTTCCAGAAGGAGGGTTAGTCATAGCACATCTATAAAGAAAGCAATCGGAGCTTCCAGTGTGTAAAGCTGTTAGTGATCTTATTATATATAGTTTGCTCTCTCCATCGGTGTACAGTAAATAAAGTAGCTCATCTTTGTTGTTTGAAAACCACAGTCCAGCCTTCACACCATCTTTTCTCTCTCTACAGGTATAAAGAGCTGGTCACAGGAAAGAGGGCGAGAGAGATCATCACCATCTTATGGATTCTGTCCTTTATCATTGGCCTCATCCCATTCGCAGGCTGGAACAAAAAAGGCAGCGCCTGCAGCAGAATGTACAATGAGTGTGTTCCGTTCGAGAACTTCACCTTCAGTAATGGAGAGGGACTGGCGACAGACTGGGGCTTCTTTCACAGCTGCCAACTCCCATGCCAGTTCGAAAACGTGGTGGACATGCGCTACATGGTCTACTTCAATTTCTTCGGCTGTGTGCTGCTACCCTTGCTCATCATGTTGGGCATCTATGTCAAAATATTCACGGTGGCACGTAAACAGCTCCGGCAGATTGAACTCAGGAGCACAGTGGGGAACGGCGAGAGCCAACACCACGGGCTGCTGCAGCGTGAAATTCGCGCTGCCAAATCTTTGTCCTTCATTGTGGGGTTGTTTGCCCTTTGCTGGCTACCCGTACACATCCTTAACTGCCTTACACTCTTCACCAAGCTAAACAAGCCTGAGTTTGTCATGTACGTGGCCATTATCCTCTCACACGCCAACTCGGCCGTCAACCCCATCATCTATGCCTACCGCATCAGAGAGTTCAGGCACACCTTCCGCAAGATCCTAGCACGCCACTTCCTGTGCCGACGGGACGAGATATACCTGAGCTCTAATGGGAGCAGCCGAAAAAAAGACCAAGTAACCATGACCATTGATCCCCTGTTATAGCCACGGGGATCTATATATGTTATTTCAGTCTAACTTATTTTAACCTTATCCTTTAGTCATTCAAAACATTTATGGTGTACTACTGTCACCAAAAGTCCATATGAGGAGCAATGTTTACTGACTAGAGAATAGCTGCAAAATATCTGATGGGAATATGCCCAGTATGTGGACCACCAGGCTATTTATAAGGACAAAAAGGACCCTTTATTATAGAAGGAGGCTAATATGTTCTTTTATCACTACTCCACTATTCCAGTGGACATACAGTTCCTTCTCGTCAACCTGACAAATTAACAAGCTTGAACAAACTTTACACTTCATTCTAAGCCTTAACAGACAAATGACTGACACAAATTAGTCAAAATGCCTCTATACTTGGCCCTGGACAGATTCAGCCATGTTGGGTCAGTAATAAACATACCATAGAAGGCAGAAATATCCGGAGAACACCAGCGTTTATGGTGTGGCATCAACAGTAGCTCATCTTGAAGGAACTGACAATTTGTGAACAACCTTGAGGAACAATGCACAGCCAGATGGAACACAAACCAATCACACTGTCATGGTGAAAGGTATAATGGAAGAGGTTTTAACACCTGACTTGTGACTATTTTTTTTTTTAAGTGCCATGCTTGAATTTTTAAGACCTTTTTAATCAATCTTCTCTATTTAGAAGGTTGCTTTAGAAAGCTCAGGAAAACCACAGACGGTGGGTAGGCAGACATGAAGTGTCTTGTGGAAATTCACTGAAGTTCAAAGAAAATCAAACTGTGGTCCGTTGAGAGAGATAACAGTGAGCGAATTGTTGATTGTTCGAGAATTTTTCTACATCAGGCAGTTCTTCTGTTCCTGGAATCCGCCAGTATTGTGGATAAACTGTTTCTATATTCTGTTGCTCATACGTGAATTTGTAAGACTCCATGAATAAGCTGCTTTGCAGGACACACAAAGCAAATTTCCACATTTTTGAATGGCACTTTTAGCTGACCCGTTACACACCCTCTTATGTTTCTCTGTGTCTTTTGCGCACAGTGGCCCCAGCTGCACTGGTGCTGGACTTGCAGGGGATTTGATGTTTTCTCTTTCTGCGGGTGCGTCACTGCCCCCAGGGACCCAGTTTGTCGTTGAATGTTCAACTGCGACAAACTACACAGGTCAAAAGCAGAGAGGAGAACCTGGAGCAGAGAGTGTCTGCGACACAGAGTTGTAAAGTGTCACCTCTAATACAAGCTAGGAGTTGGCTGCCTCAAACACTTTCTACTGTTGATACTGTGTATCTTAATCATTGCCTGCTGCGCCCCCATACTGTGCCCCAGTTGATCAAAATTCTCAGAGAGATCATATACCAAGTAACAATGCCCATTCTGTTAAAAGCTATGACTATTTGAGTCGAAGGCATTTAGGAATGTAATTACGACGTGAAAAAGCGATTTGATGGGACTGAACACTGACAGACCTAAAATATTATCTCACTTTCATCGCAGGCTACCAATTTGCTTTGCATATTTGATGAATGGGAGTCTTATTAAAAGCAGACAATTACTGCACATTAGGGTGTGAAAAAACATCAGTGTTCTTTTAGGGAGGTCTGAAGTTCAACACAAAACATCAACCACACCACTACTTCTGAATTGCACTGAGTGTTTTCAGGCCCACTTTAAAAAGGAACTGATTAAAAGCAGTTTCTTGGCTTTTCACAGCACATTACTTAATAGCTCTGTAATGATCAGAATGCCTGATTTAATTTTTTTTTTTAACGGCACACTTGCCTTTTCCAGCTTTAATGAATCTATCACTCTTTTAGGCTGTAAATGGTCAGATGCCTCTGGCTGAGCTAGGCCAAGGCACTGATGTGTTATCGGACATGTTCTCTTCAGATATGAAAAATTAACTATGCGCTAGAGCAATGGCAGATGGGACTGTGGTAATAGTAGTTTAATCGAGTGAAAGCTGGTGCTTTTGGAGGTGGTGAGGCAGATAAACATGAAGAGGCAGAATCTGGGTAGCTCTGTAGGTTCTAAACAAAATACAAATACATTTGTTTCATTTCTACTTCTAAGGGCTAAACTGCAGGAATGTGCCAAATGTAATGGACATTCCCATGGAGACCAATCTGTACTGCACTGTACTGGTGTTACTGTCATTTTATTCCTTTAGTAATCTATTTTTAATAGTTTGGTGAACACAGTGAATAGGAAAAAGCCTTCCAGTTAATTTCAAACATAACTACTCAGTTAAGTATAAGATCTACTCTAGCTCTAACGATCATGCCCTTGGAAAAGAGCGAGAAGCGGGGGCGGATACTTTTTTTCCCAGGTGTAATTCTGAGACATGCTACAGGATTTGCCACTAATCAGCATATTCTGTGGTTCACAATTGTTGTTCAGTGCTTTTAAGTGTTGAAGTGTTACCACAGTGAAATTGTCAGCTGTGTACTGTTATTTAACATGATTCTGTATGTTTGGTGACATTTTGTAAATAAAAGTTGTTTTATATAAAAATTAGCCCTTTGGCTGCTTTAAATGGAATTAAAAAATGATATTAAGTGGCCTGAAAAATCTTAAGAGTTTAGTACGTTTATTATGTTCTGACAGTAACTGGTTCAATGTGTTGGCAGGTTTCCTTCAAACAAACACAAGCACTGCTATGGTAAAGAAGCCAAAGCCAGAGAGAACAGGCCAGATGTAGTCAGTGAAGGAAAAAAGTGCGTGAAATGGTTTCCAAAAAGCACATCATTGAAAATTAAACCACTTCTGTTATCCTGGTTATGTTCTCTGACTAAACGCTTTATATACCTTCCAAAGCATGGACACAACACACTGTCTGATAAAAAGATTTGCAGAATAAATGAGCCTTGAACTGCTCCTGCAAATGCTAAAAATACTGAAATTTGAACTGGTTATGGGAGTGGAGGCTCGTTTTGTTGTTTGTTGTACAGAGTGCTGACCCTTCAAATAAAAGGAAGCTACATATGGCAGATGCTCAATCAACAGATGTACGTTCTCTGAAAACCGATTAAATGAGTTCACTCACTCTCACACACAGCTGGTCGCCTGGGATACGTGTGTGTGTGTGTGTGTGTGTGTGTGTGTGTGTGTGTGTGTGTGTGTGTGTGTTTGTGTGTGTGTGTAAGAGGAAAGAAAAGGATTTTATGGGTTTTCAGTGAAACATTTCAAGTTTTCAAGTTTCTGAAAAGTACACACTTTGGTTGTAAAACTACTGTTTCATAAAGAATAAATATAAATACGCATGTCTCTTTGAATATATACATATTTAAGATCAAGTTTGGTGCACAGCTTCACAGCGTTTGGACAGGAAAATGTAATGGGAATCTTACACGGAAAAACCCTTCGCCTTTTTACATCCAATCACACGGCACCTACTGTAGAGGAACCTACAATGCTACACAGATGGGCTGTTTTCTTTCACAATGGTGCTTTTATGGATCTGGCTGGGCTCTTCCTGAGAGGATGAGGGTCATGTGCTGATCTGAGACCTGCTCTTGCTGGCACAAGCCCATGACCTGGCACAGGTAGGCTGCCAAGATGTGCTTACACTGGGGATTACAGAGAAAAACATATCTGTTAGTTAGCTCAAACACTGCACGTCAGGAAACAATGTATTGCCAAGTTAGACTTAGAGTAAAAAACACAAGGAAGAATAGAGCCTAGAAATGATGAGTATTCAAAATGGACATGAAATGTTTGTTAATTGATGTCTGAAAAACAACTGGTAAGAGTTAATGTATCAATTATATAACAAACAAGTGTACATATAAAATAAGACAATTAGTCCATAAAACCACTGTCTTTTATATTTCCCCATCATATTTTATACAAGAAACATCAGTCCATTTCTGACCATGTAAAAGGCAAGAAGGAATGAGTAACAAGGAAAAAGTGAAAGACAAGTGCGTGTGTGTGTGTAAAGTGAGATACGTAAATAACTTGTTTAATATGCTGAAGAGTAACTTTCATGTGAGTAATTAATTCAGGTTTTGCACCAGTGGAACACATGGAAAGTGGACAGTAAAACTGATCTTAGTATTTGTTTACTTCAAACAAGGCTACACTAAAAAAAGCAATAAAATGGGAATTAAATACTAAAAGGTTTTGGCTCTGCATTCGAAACACAAGCAGTGGATATTGTTTGGAGATTAAGCAAAACAGCCTTATCTAAGCATGGACACATGGGAATCAAACATGTCCAATACCAGTCCGTGTGCAAGTTATACTGTAAGCTGGCAGTAAATCACAAACGCTTAAAACAAAGATAAATCATAAAACAAACAGAACAATCAAGCATCACACATGCTAGTAACAAGCAAGACGATGCTAAACAGAATAAATGAACATTAAACTTTCCATGTTTAACATTCAGGGAAAGCCAAATTCTCCTCACTTTTTAAATAAAAGAGTTTGATGCAGAATACAAATATCATTAAACTTTCAAAACATATTCACTCACTCTCAAGTCCATAAATGAAGGTTTTACAGCAAAAATGGCCAGTTTTGAATTCATTGTTTTTGTAATACAGTGAAAACCAACCTATAATGAATCTTACAGCCCAGATTGCTTTTTGATTGAGGCAGCCAATCTAACCAGAGGACATGTTCACATATCAGAAAAAAGCCTCTTTAATTCTAAGAGGTAAAGAGAGGCTGGAAAATGTTTGTTATAATAAATGATCACATAAGCAGGTTATTAATTTAAAAATCCAGATGGCTTTAATGCCCATCTCCAGCACCTAACCCACACAGTTGACATTAAAGGAACTGTTCAGCGAAAAATCAAATTAACATGATTTATCCCTTACCCAAGTGCAGTCAATTAGCCATCTGGCATCTGCTTCTCTAGTTTACACTGGGAGATGCTAGGCTAACATGGCCAACAAACACTGGAGGTGAACGGTCACAAAACCCATCTTCATAAATACATGTCAAAATCTTAATTTGCTTTGAAAACCAATGTAACTCAAAAAAAAAAAAAAACAGATGGAACTAACCATCACTACGCAGTCATGTTTGTATTTTAGCATAGCTAAGGCTTCATAACTGTAACAGCTAGGAGTTACATCTCTAATAATGAAAAAGCTACGAATGAGGCACTGCATTCCATTTTTAAAAAATAATAAAAAAATAAAAACTAGGTGTCGTCCAGCATATTACCACCGATTCCCTAATGATGCAAAAACACAAACTTTGGCATTTGTTTAGTGCGGAGTGACACCGCCATATAACCATGCAATTTTAGCCTTGAATCTCCTGCGGTAAACTACTGAAGCAAGCATCAGATATCAAGCATGTCATGGTTCATCAGCTGCATCTGGGGTAGTTGATAAATGATGTTGATTGATTCTTCACCAATCTATTCCTTTAACGTTGCATTGATACTGCACAACTATTGCTTGTGTATGCGCACATGTGCTTAAATCGCAGCAGCTCGCTTCCCACACATGCAGGCAGGCGTGCACACACATATACACATGCATGAGACGTGGCTGAGGTTTGATGAGAAATTCAGACCCTGCTTTTCTGTTTTTAAACCCTGTTTGTTTTCTCTTTAGGTCAGAAGGTCGTGGAGGAGAAGAGCGAGTTCAATCCCATTGAAAATGGCTGCCAACACGTTCACTGTAGGTCTGTCCTACGATTTATACAGAGATGCAAATATAGATGCAAGAACTCCAGGGTTCACCACATAGCGTATTCCTCGGACTCTGAGTTTGATTCTACCACTGGGGATGTGAAGATAAGGAGGCCATAATGCTAAAATCACTCTTTTGGACTCACCACTGGACTCCTTTCTCAGACGGGCTGCCTAATTTTAGTCTCTGACTCCCTGGGGGCTCCGAGCAGCCTGATTGAAATGTTATTCTGTGGTGAAAGACACAGAGTTCCCCTTGAATCCAGGCCACACGATCAAAGAGCAGACTGCCAGAGCAGAGCAGTAAACAAACAAGAGCCTCCCAGTTTCATCTATGCAAACTCAGTCTTGCACCCTGGGACTCTGGTACAGGCTACAGTGGGAAGGCTAGATTAGAAAAAACTGAGAATCCCACTGCCTCAAAGCACATCCTCTGTGACAAAGGTCTTGGGGTTTGCTCAAGACTTCTGACCTAGGACCTCCGTGTGTGATTGGGCCTGACCGATATATCGGGTCAAAAAGTTGACACTGAAGTCATTGGCGAAATCCTTCAAATAAGTTTATCCGTTGCTTGTTTTATATTGCACTGAGCCTCTAATGTGTGGAGAAGCTCTCGTTTTGAGGATTTTAATTGTTATTCTTATTCCAGTCTTCTGGCAGACACCAGTTTCTCATGTTTATTGTAGCAATACAGGAAGAAATGGTAACTTTAAAGACAAAACATCATTATGGTTGTCAAGGCATTCACACCTAACCTGTAGCATTAGGAAAATATGTTAACATGAGAATAAGAAAAACATGAAACATATAAACAAACAAACAATTAAAAATGCATAATGCTAATTGCCAGTAGGAATTAATATGTAATATAATTATAGCATCAAGCCAACAATCGTGCCTGCTCATGTTTTTATAACAGACATTTAAATTACATTTTTCCCATTGTATGAGTGTTACAGTCCTTCTGGAATCTAGCCAGATATGGTTATACTAGTCACAGACTGTAGTCTGTACCCTGCCTGTTGTGTACAATGATTTCTCATAGGGCCCAAGTACCTGACAGTTCCCAAGCTGAATTATATTTCAGGGTGCAATAATGATAATCTTGCTCCATCTTTATTCTTAAGGCAGCCATGAATGACAGTAAATCAAATGTTAGCAACTGTTTTTATGATGATAGTTTGCAAGCCCACTGCAATGAACGCTTGTTCTGAAAAGCAGCAACTTTCCAGTATTAGAATATATGAATCGATTGCAAAACCTGAATTTACAGTGAATGGATTTTTGTATTTGTAACTGAATGCTTTTGTATTTTAGCAATAATGATCATTACATGGAGTAAAATGATACTTTCATTTCAAAATTTCATATTTAGTTAAAACTTGTGATACACATATGCTCAAACACATAAATGTATTTATGGATCATGTGTTTGTATGCATTGTGTATCAATGTATATGCATGTATTCTGTGCATTGCTATCTGATGTCATTTTGGGGAATTTGCAATATGGTAGTACAAAAATTAAAGAGAAATATAAACAAAGCAGTTAAATATTCTGGATGGTCAATTTTCACTTTGGGAAGAGAAACAAAACGTTTAAGAACTAGTCTGGAGCCCTGATTGGTTATCAGAGTTTTAAGCTCTTTAGAGTCAGCACCAGTGACTAAATGTTCCTATTGGGCAGACTCTAATCTGCAGTGTGTAAGTAATAGAAACAACAGACAGACAGAAAAGTGAACTCACCACTAGACTTTCATTTCTCCTGAGCACAGAGAAAGAGAAGGCAGGACAGGGGCAATAATGACAGGATGTATAGCATGTATACAGACGGCCTGATCCACCCAATACCTGAGAGAGAGAGAGAGAGAGAGAGAGAGAGAGAGAGAGAGAGAGAGAGAGAGAGAGAGAGAGAGAGAGAGAGAGAGAGAGACAGAGAGAGACAGAGAGAGCGCGCGAATGTAAGAGAGAGAGCGAGAGAGTGAGTGTGAGAGAGAGAGAGAGAGCGCGAGTGTAAGAGAGAGAGAGCGAGAGTAAGAGCGCGAGAGAGAGAGAGAGAGCGCGAGAGAGCCCGGGAGAGCGAGAGAGAGAGCGAGAGAGAGCATGAGAGAGCGAGAAAGAGACAGCGAGAGAGAGAGCAAGAGAGAGAGAGCGAGAGAGAGAGAGCGAGAGCGAGAGAGAGAGAGAGAGAGAGCGAGAGAGAAAGCGAGAGAGAGAGAGCGAGAGAGAAAGCGAGAGAGAGAGAGCGAGAGAGAAAGCGAGAGATAGAGAGCAAGAGAGAGAGAGAGCGAGAGAGAGAGAGAGAGAGAGCGAGAGAGAGAGAGAGAGAGAGCGAGAGAGAAAGCGAGAGAGAGAGAGCGAGAGAGAAAGCGAGAGATAGAGAGCAAGAGAGAGAGAGAGCGAGAGAGAAAATAGAGTTAATCAGTTTCCTCAAAACGTCTATATATGTAACTAATTTCTCCTGAGCACAGAGAAAAAAAAAGGGCAGGACGGGGCAATAATGACAAGATGTATAGCAAATCAACATCAACAGATGGCCTGATCCACCCAATACACATGGGGGGCAATTTCTACAAAATACTTAATGTATGTGACAAATATAGTAGGTTGCCCTATACATACAGTATGTCTGTATAGGCTGTATGTTCTTTGTATACTGGCTATCAGAATCTAAAAATACCAGCACTCCATGGGTGTATGTGCTTGGGGAACTACAACAGCTGACCAAACATATCCAACACACCAATATTTATGATGGACAAATGTTGTCCAACATAGTCTCATTGAAAACACATCAGAGAGAGAAGCTTAAAGCTAATGGAGACTTCACCTCCAGTTAGGGGTCATGTCCAGCATGCTGCTCATAACTCTTGTCAATGGTATCAAAGAACAGTGTCCCTGTCAGTGTGACAGATGAAATGGACTGACACTGATCAAGCCTATAATGCTTTCTTAATTAGAGTGTTAGCTTAATCACTGGAGAATGACAAGTTTCCCTGAATGGGCTTTTTTCAATCCCCAATTTGTAAAATTACTGTAGATGGTTCTATTATTACTCAAATTACAACTTAAAATCAAAACAGCCAGAAATGGATATCTGTTATGTTACGGTAAACTAATAACAAAAGCTAACTTCCATGATCTCCATTAGACCCGAAACCAAACAGAAGTCCAGTGCTGAGTATGACCCATGAGAGCATTAACTGGCCACATTAATCAGATGCCATCAGCATAACGAATGCTACTTTGACACCACCACGCACTCCATTATCCCTCCCCAAACACTGACAAATTCACTAGCCACACTAAATTACCTTCCCCTGCCCCAACAAAATACAAAAGCACCACTTCATCAAAAAGTGACACTTCACTGCAGGTGATTCACTGGTGGAGTAATTAGAACTGTGGAGCCATAATAGGTGAAGGTTGGCACTCAGGGGTGCACAGGGCAGGGCGGTCATGTAAGTCAGTTGCAATGGGAGTGTTATAAGCCAGGGGAGGGAGTCAACAGGAGGCAGGGGTGGAGGAACAGCCACTCTACAGTCCACGTTAGGGCATTCTCAGTGCTATTTAGAGGTACAACACTCTAAATTATGTTAGAGTAATGTCTCTGGTTGGGGTAGTGACTGGTACACACATAATATAAAATTTTGCATTTAAATTTAATTGCCTAAACACATAAACACCCTGACATACGTGAGCTGTGGCTGTAAATATGCTGGGTATAAACGGAACAGAATATAACCATATTTATTTTGCATCACTAAACTTTAGTAGATTTATGTTTTGGCATTAGGATTTTTCTCCCAAAGGTTACTTGTTCCACCCCTTTTAGTATCTGAGAACAGAATTGTTCCAGCCACTTGCACAGACACAACTCTGAAGCAGAATTTGTGTTGCCTAACAAGCTTTAGTCATGCTTATAGACATGAGAGATCAGTTGAGTTTGCAAGAAAAGGAAGTGCTAAATGGAATTGCCTGTAGTAATTTTGGCTATGGTCTTTTCCACAAGCTGTACTGCAATGGAATCTGAACTGGTGGTCGGCTTCTTTCTGAACACTTCATATGTCCTATTTTGATGAAGCTCACCAAACTTATACAGATAGCAAAAGCCTGCTTATCCCCCTGCTCTTCAGGTTCTCCACTTCCCACAAAAACCCACGGTCAGCTCAGCTGCTCCCATGAGGACCATCAAGGCCATTTGCACAGTCTGATGATGGATTATTTATCGCCCTCTCCATGATTGCCTCCAAAATTTTTTGGAGTACCATTAGCTTTTTTAAAAGGTCCCATGAGGGTGCAGAGGGTTTTTCACTCTGCAGTAAAGACTAAAGCCAAGTTCCTTCTTGGGCCTGGAGCACGTTTTTAGTCGCACTGAGATACGATTGATTTACATGTCGGTGGTGGATTCCCTTCCTGCTGCTGGACTGGGGCCAGCATGTGAGGGATAAAGTGGGTGGGGGGACCATAAAAAGGCTCTGAAGTGGCTGTGGTTAATGAGGACAAAGTGTGGTGGCAGTATGGTGATCTGTGCCATTTTTTAAAAATGATTAAGTGCAAGAAACTAAGTACTAAAACAAGAACTGGTATGTGCATGGGTTGAGAAAGAGGAAGTGGGCTGCCGACCTGCACTTGCTAAACTATTGCTTTTCATTTTGTGGCCAAAGCTGAAAGTTTAGTGGTGGCTCTTCTTAAATTAAGTGAAAAGTCTACATTTTACACTTGGGCCCAATTTCATTTCACCCCTTGCTCCTACCACTTAGCCCTCTGTTTTGTGCGTTCACGTCTAGGGTTAGGTTGTCCCAGTTTTTGTTGAGATAGAGGACTAGTGAAAAGTATTAGGGCTACATGGCCCTCCAAACAGAGGTATTTCAGAGGGTCACTGCAAACGGAATGTTAAGAGAAAAAAAAGAAAAATCCGGCGAGAAGGCCGCACGTGTGACCGAAGAAACCCACAAATCGAATTATGGTCATTTTCTTCATAATAAGCATGAAAAAAATTGCTAATAGCATGCTAATGTCTCAGTAGCTAGCTAGCTAACTTTCCTGTTCCACCTTAAAAACCTCAACAGTATTGATGCCTGAAGCGCTAGAATGTAACTGCTGGACCATTTAAGGTGGAACGGGAAAATTTAAACAGAAAGCTGGTGAATAGCTTCGTATTACCAAAGAATTAGCAGTGGGTGATAATAAATAATTATCTTATACCCCCTCTTTGAAAGCATATGATGCCCTAAATGTAACTGTGAGGTTGCTGAACTTGCCCTTTCGCTGCTGTTCCCCCCTCATTGCGCATGTCGAAATCATGACGTCTTAAGTTGACGCTGCTCTGCGGGGCTTAGATCGGCATAAATCGTTTGGGTTTGTACCGTTAGTTCATCGTATTCCTTGCAAATTATCATGTTTTTAATATTAATTGTATTTAAGTACGTTTTATGTTAAATGTGTTGTTAGCAGATATTTTAATGCTCAAACACTATGTGAGCTTTCTTGCTAATGCTTGCTTTGGCTACTCCCAGTAACAAGTTTGATTTATTGCGCCATTTCTGATTTAATAACCTACATGCAGACACGCTCTGTTGTTCAGACTTGAGTAATTAAGGTGTACTTAAGATTAAGATTAAGTGACCCTTATTAGTTCCACAACCGGGAAATTTCACCTCCGCATTTAACCCATCCGTGAAGTGAAACACCACGTACACTCTACTGAGCACACACATACTAGGGGACAGTGAGCACACTTGCCCAGAGCGGTGGACAGCCCAATCCGCAGTGCCTGGGAAGCAGTTGGTGGTTAAGTGTCTTGCTCAAGGACACCTCAGTCATGTGCTGTTGGCTCTGGGGATCGAACTGGTCACGAGGCTGGTTCCCTAACCTCCAGCCCACGACTGCCCTGAAGAATTTATGTTCCATATCCTCATCAGTCTGGCTAAGTTGTGTGAATAAATTTGAAACATTTGTTGATAAATCAACTGCATTACATAGCACAGTAATTCATCTGTGTTATTATTGTTAGACTACGTATCTCAGTGCCACTTTTCTTAGGCCCTGGTTGAAGAAGTTCCCATTGTATTTTCAGTTCTCAAGATTATATAATATGAATAAAAGTTACTGTGTGAAATGATCATGTACATATATAGATTATCAGCATCATTGTTTTAGTTTAAATCTACTCCAGCAGGAATATACAAGGGGGAACCACGTTTCTCAGACTCTGGTTAAAGATGTTCATAAAGGGTTCGATTCCCCGGCTGGGTGATCAGGGTCCTCTCTGTGTGGAGTTTGCATGTTCTCCCCGTGTCTGCGTGGGTTTCCTCCGGGTTCTCCGGTTTCCTCCCACAGTCCAAAGACATGCAGTCTGGCCAATTGGACATGCTAAATTGCCCCTAGGTGTGAGTGTGTGAGTGACTGTCTGTGTCTGTCTGTCTGCCCTGTGATGGACTGGCGACCTGTCCAGGGTGTATCCTGCCTTCCGCCCGAAGACTGCTGGGATAGGCTCCAGCACCCCCCCGCGACCCTGACGGAGAAGCGGCTTAGAAAATGGATGGATGGATGGATGGTTAAAGACGTTCCCACTGTATTCTCAGGTCTAAAGGTGGTATAATATGAATAAAAGTACCATAACAGTAAGA
Organism: Pygocentrus nattereri; assembly: GCF_015220715.1. Taxonomy (NCBI): domain Eukaryota; kingdom Metazoa; phylum Chordata; class Actinopteri; order Characiformes; family Serrasalmidae; genus Pygocentrus; species Pygocentrus nattereri. The sequence goes on from NC_051233.1 coordinate 22,949,519, forward strand.
CTTCAGCCTCAAAGACTACAGGGAAACTAACTTCCTACGTGCACTGAGATACGTAGTCTAACAATAATAACACAGACGAATTACTGTGCTATGTAATGCAGCTGATTTATTTCACCAACAAATGTTACAAATTTATTCACACAACTGATGAGGATATGGAACATAAATACACCTTAATTACTCAAGTCTGAACAACAGAGCGTGTCTGCATGTAGGTTATTACATCAGAAATGGCGCAATAAATCAAACTTGTTACTGGGAGTAGCTGAAAACAGAGCCAAAGCTAGCATTAGCAAGAAAGCCCACATAGTGTTTGAGCATTAAAATATCTGCCAACAACACATTTTATACTTTAAAACGTACTTAATTACAAGTAATTTTAAAAACATGATAATTTGCGAAGAATACGATGAACTAATGGTACAAACCCAAACGAATTAAGCCGATCTAAGCCCCGCAGAGCAGCGTCAGCTTAAGATGTCATGATTTCGACATGCGCAATGAGGGGGGAACTGAATTTATCCTAACAGAGGACTGCTAGTAGCTGTAGTGCAATGTTTTTTGTTTGTTTGTTTGCTTTGATTTGAAAGTTGTTCCATTTCGTAGGACAAAATTTCAACCACTACCACTACAAAAGAAGAAATGGGATCGGGTCTTACATTCCGGTGTAGACTGCTCATTAAAAAAAACAGCCCTGAAAGACCTGATGACAAGACCATGCTTATTGGCCTCTACTAGCTTACATTCACTTTTAGTTTAAATAGATCTTTCTCTAAATAGCACTGCATTTCTCAAAAAGGAAGCTGTCTGGCTCTGGTTGCAGAGAGTCTTACTGTATATTTGGTCCATCATTGTATTGTGCAAGTTTACCACAATTTTTATGGTAACCATGTTGTAGTGTCTCAACATCCAGTTTATTCTCTTGTACTGCATGAACAGTGTGATGGTAGATGACATGGGCTTTTTTTCCATTTCAAGGTGTTTTATTCAATATTTTAAGTTTTTAAATGATAAATGACAAACTGTTATGGTTCATGATCCTAAAAGGTTATCTGTCTAAAATGTGATCAGTACTTTTCAGATGTGCAGCTTTCTCAATCACTAAGGAATAAATTACAGTTCTGTTAATCATTCTGCACTATGATTTCTTCGTTTTTCACAGCTTCTTGCTAATTAGTGATAGTTATAGTTTATAGTGATCATTATAGATTAGTTATAGAGTCTTAGCATACAATCATTACATACATTTCAATTCAATAGATAAAAAAAAAAACTGGGATCCCTAACCTTTGAACACTAGTGTACAAATTGTTCATGTGATGAATTTACCATTTGGAATTTCCAATATGATAACGTTATTATTTTACAACATTAGACTGGGGCAATTTGGTGATTTCCCTGCTCAAACACACTTGGGTCAACTCCATAGTTGGTTGGCAGGTTTAGTTGGTGTGTTAGAGCAGGGAAACCACCAAACTACTGTCTATTCAGGAGCGGAATTAGACACCCCTGCCATAATTAAGAGTTTGATGAAGAAAATGTAAGACCTTAAAATCATTAAATTAAACTAAAGAGTTCAAGACGTTTCAGGACCTGTGGACACCCTGCATACATAGACCTCAGTTGGCCCATCCAACAACTGTATTTTCCTGTATTTTAATTGCTTCTGTATTTTAATAGTTAATACTAATGCTGTTTAATACTAATAAATTAGTATTAGAGGAGGAGGAGGATGGGTTCCCCTTTTGAATCTTGGTTCCTCCCAAGGTTTCTCCCTCTTGCTCTTAGGGAGTTTTACCTTGACATTGTCAACATTAGCTTGCTCATGGGGACTTTGACTCAGATTTTTCTGTAAAGCTGCTTTGTGACAGCACCTGTAGTAAAAGCGCTATATAAATAAACTTGACTACTTATTAACAGGACTGGGGCTTCTAAAAACAAGACACAAGACATGATTGGTAAAAGACTCCTGACGTGACTCATAACAAGACTAATAAACAGTCTGATAAATTGCCACATCTTGCATGTCACATCTGACATCTGTAATGGTGGTCTCTACATCAATATTCAGCTTTAGATCACAAAGAACCTTAATCATGCATAAACATCATAAAAAAAGTACTTGCTGCAACAGAGATGTTTTAAATTTTCTTAGACATGACAGCTCTAATCGCAAGAGCAAGTGCCTGGAAATTGCACTTTTGAAAGAAACATTCCAATAAGAGTCAACAAAACAAAGCTGCAATAACTGAAAGATGAGATTCCATACTACCTGCCCCCAGATATAATAATAATAATAATAATAATAATAATAATAATAATAATAATAATAATAATAATAATTATTATTATTATTATTAATAATAATAATAATAATAATAATAATCATAATGACAACAATGCACAAAACATTATTGTTACTTTCTTGATCGAAGCACTCGATGTGACTCATTTAGAGAAGGAAAAAAGTGATCTACAGTGAAGACGGTACTTCCCTTTCCTGTAAACTGTACATACTCAGTACGGCAGATGCAGCATAACAGGAGTTTGTCATAGCTAACACACACAGAGTCAGAAGCCAATTTGCCATGTTTTACTATCTGTTAGGATAAACAACAGTGACGACAATTATGACTCACTTGGTCAACATCATTATTCACACTCGCCTATTACTTAAAAAACTTTTACAACATACTGAACTCTCATTTCTCTTCAAATTCTCACCTAGCTCCTACCTCTAGTGCCAATCTTGGCAACATCTCACCTCATTAGAGCAGTGAAAAGATCAGCACCGGACCCCAAAGCAGCCAGTGTGACAAACACCAGGCATTATCTCCCAGCAGCCAAAGGCCAGCTAATTCATTAGTGTCAGCGCAGGGCTGTGGTAACAGACCTAAATGATGTGCTGCTACCGGTAAGAGGGGCGCACCCATGGGAACTCTACATGCTGAGGAAGGCCTTTAAAGCATTAGCCTAAATGAGCAACCGCCTGTGGCCTGTTTACTGCCTGCTTGTTCTCACGTCCACAACCAAATCAGGGGGTAATTCCACTTTATTCCATTCTATTTAATTCCATTTTCATTCAATATTTTATTTTTCTGCAGTGGGATGATTTGATATGGACATGAGATGCACAGTCCCGATACCCTGGGATATGTAAGTGGAGGAATCATAAGGGTTAAAAATCTCTGGTTACAAGTTGGCTGAGTATATGCACCCAAAGCACTCATATCTTTGTTGTACAGTTAGATTGTTTTTATTCACTTAAACCAGTGGTTTTCACCTCATGTCCAGGGAACACACTGTCCTGTACATTTTCAGGTATTTCTGCTCCCAGCACACCTGATCCAGCTCATTAAATACATGATAATTAGGAGTGTTGGGGACAAGGAGTAGCTGAAACTGTGCAGAGCAGTGGGTTCCAGGACTGGAGCTGAAAAACCACTTACTTCATATCTGTCTTCTCGCATAGAAGCATATTTTACATGCATGCACACTGTCAGGAATGTGTGTTTGTGCTCTTCCTTCACTCAAATGAACAATTTCTTCAGGCGGAGTAACAAATAAAAAAACCCAAAGCCTCTTCACTGCATAACAGAGACCAAAGGTTTAAGCTTCTGCAACATCATCTAAGATCTGATCTAAATGACAGATGCATCACAAAGTGACAAAGGGGTGCTCATTATTATTCAGTGCAACAAGAAGTTGATCAAAGACCTTCCTGTGTCAAAAGAGAGAACATGTTCTTATGGTGGACTGAACTGAAATTATCATCAGTATTATGCATACTGGAAAAAAAGAAAAAAACTTTGATTTGGAATAAATGTTGCTATGAGAGCAAACAGAAAATACAGCCATGCTTTTACAGAAATACCAGTACTTGCAAAAGTTTTTTTTTTAATTAAGACCTTCACACTTTGCCTGATTTACTTGTGCGATTTATTCAAATGTGAGCACATTAATTCAACTATGTGTATGACTGATATCTTTCATACCAAGCAACATTATTCACTCTTTCTGTTTGATTTTTGCAGACTTTGCAAACTTTTGCAGGACACAAGAACTTACTGACCAGTCACTGTTCTCTTGTGTTGACAACTACAATGATGGAGTCACAGCTGCATCCCAACAAGCAGAACCTCTTCACCAGTTTGTCCTCTGCTTTGTCACAGGTCTACAAAAGCAGCTCAAAAGGGGCTCAAACTAGGCCATAGAAATCCAAGTATTTCATGGAGGCATTCATAAAAGTTAGCCTCTAAATGAACCCACACTTTCACAAAATGGAAAGTAGCATTCCAATGTCTCCCTATGTTAATTTTGTGAGGAGAAAATGATATCTTTTCACAGTTGAAAATGTTCTGCCAGTTTGTCTGTTTATTTCTTGTCAACAACACTATAAATCAATAGTGATGCACCCAGTAAACATGGCTCAGATGTGGAAAAAACTGCATCCAAACATTTTATTTTATTATCCACTCCATTTGGAGTGTAATGGACTTAAGATGCCAGCATTTGCTGTGCTGGTCATCTTTCCATAACAAATTCCACCTGTAGAAATTCCAGATAACTATTAAAAGTCATGAAATCACATATAATAAAAAAGCATTTCTTCCATCACAACCATACAAAGAGAGAAGTGTCTATGAGATGTGCTTCCAGTCAGCTCTGTATTGCCTAACAGTAACACTTCAACATCCACCGCATTCAACCTTGAGACAAAACCTACACATATCATCTAACTTCCTCTTTCATCCTAAGGTCAGGGTGAAATAAAGGCAGAGGTCAATGCAAACAGAATGAGATTCTGATCTGGGAACAGCTGGCTGGTGGCCCAAGGGCAGGTTGTTATTAGGCTCACTGATCCTCATACAGGATGACAAGTGTAATGAGATATTAATGAAATCTTTTCTCTCAGATCCAGAGCCGAGAGGGAGGAGAGCCAGGTGCTGAATGAGAGGAAATGTGCTATCTGACTCCCTAGAAAATATTCTATTATTCTGAGTAAATAAATAAAGACCACAGAATTGTTGTTGTATGCATCACACAGTATCTGTCAGAATCTATAAAGTGTATACATACGGTTCTAGTCAAAATATTGTAAACCATTTAAAGATTAATCAATGCCCTAAATCTCCAAACACGTCTCTATATTTCATCACATAAAAGAAGTACTTTCATATAAGCCGACAATCAAAGGTAAACTGTATTCAAATGTTTCATATTTAAGCCCTTAATCCCTAGAGTTCAATATCTCATTCTGCCACTATCTACAGTAACTACATTATTTGTACTCTAGTTAATCAATAATTCATAACAGTTAATAAACAATAAGTCTTACTGATAACATTTAAATAGCATGATTCTGAATGAAACTGAGTGAAATGGTCTTCCAAAGCAGGTCATTTTAGTCCATGACCCAGCTAACACAGGCACACATTGTGATTTCCTGCTGAAACTTGTGAACTGAATGCCTCCTGTTTGAAGCTGTAATTAAGGTAAATAGTGGGTATTTAAAGGAGACTGTGTTAGGAGATTTAGAGATAATTTTAGACTTTTCTTTGATACTCCCTATGTCGTGTTATATAATCTGTTTTCAGTGTGAAGTACGATTAAAAAAACGTGTGACAAAGAAAAAAAAAAAGAAACCTCATCATCGTCTAATGCTTTAGTGACATATTTACAGCTACTCCTAATAAAAGCAAAATATGTTGGAATTGCTGGGTAAAAACATAATAAATGCCTTTATGCAAAAAAAAAACAAAAAAAAAAAAACACGTTAACTAAAGGTTTCAAACAACATTCAACAAAATGGAACGGTCATTATCATAAAAAAAAAGCAACCACTACAATGAGAGCAGACCTTCCATCCTCTAAAAAGATCATTTGTGCCTCAAAATCGAGAGCAGGGAGGGAAGCATCCCTCCTTCTAAGCATATTTTAGTTTGAGGCATATTAAAGGAGCACTATAATTTTTTTTTTGTTAAAATTAAAAGAAGTAACATTAAGTCAGGAAGGACTATGTGTTTAAAAACACAGCACTGCTGCGAGTCGTCCTGTAATGCCTGAAATAACTGGATAAAGCAAAGGCGGGTCGGATTACGTGGGAGTTTTCAGACCATCTCACACACCTGTACGTGCTTTTTATGTACAATCAGATCTCACCTGATCACACTTGACACACATGTTTACTGAAAAGTGTGGAATGGAATGGAATCCAGCCAAATGGAATCCAGCCAAAGCATATCCAGAAACAATCCAGACATGAAACACATTCATGGAAGGTGTGAACAGGCTCAGTGTGCAGGGGGGAAAATCTGAAGCACAACCGATGTTACAAAATGTTCAAACACTTTATTTACTGTATCAAAAAAATCTTATGTAGGAATTCTGGGAACTGTTAAATTCCTATATAGGACCACAACTAATTGCAGTTTAATACATAATGGGTAGGAGCTAGAAAGATTGTTTTATTTACCAAAGTTCGCTTTTCTTTGAGATAACTCACAGCATTACGTCTGCTGAATAAATCATGAGTAAATTATCATCACAACACTGGTCTTTACCATGTAATATCATAAAAGCCATCTCCTGCAAGAGTAAATAAAGCATTTATACCTATAACAGTGCTACTTAACAAAAGAGCACTCCAGAAAATGATGTGCACTCAGTGAGCATTCCCAGACCATTTAGATGAATCACTGTCATTCAAGTGGTCTGTCTAATGCACCTTTTGAGTGTGCATGCGTGCTACTACACCCCTATTCTTCAGTTTCTGAAAATACCAAGAGTTCTGTCATATTGTCACACATGGCAAATCACAACATGCACCAGACACATTACCTTAAAAAAATCAGGATCAGTAATGGTGTCAAGTCAAAAGCAGTTTCAGTGTTTGTCATTGGTCCCTTAACTTGCAGGATTATAATTCAGTTCATCATCTCACAGCTATGAATTATCGAGTAACTACTGGGGAACTAATATGTAGCTATAAAGATGAGAAATTTAAAAGTGGCCCTAAATTGAGTCCAATAAGCTAAATGCCTAAAATGCTGTTGGTCCTCCGCCCAGTACCAGAATAGCTCTGTCGAGATCTCCGAAGGTGTCCTGTGTTATGCAGTACCAAGACGTTAGGTGACACTTTCCGGCCTGTACGCTGTGAGCTGGAGTGGCCATGGACTGGACTTCTTGTTTAGAATCACATTCTTCCCCACCCCAGCTTGCCTTCTACCCACAGTGCATCACTTCCCCAGCACACATGTACTGGCTGTCATGTAAATGAAAATGGGACTCACTGGACCAGATGACCTTCTTCCATTGCTCCAAAATCCTATTCCACTTGCATACCCATTGTAGCCACTTCTGATGAAGGACAGGGGTTAGCAAGGGCACTTCGACCAGCGTGCAGCTACACAGCCCCATCCATCACAAAATTAGAATTAATAAACTATTTAACTGGGTAGTAAGCATTTATTTACTTGGAAATATACCAAATATTATAATAAAGTCAAATAATTTTACCAAAATAGGCAGTTATTTTACATATTTCAATGTGTTTAATTAACCATTTCTTAACCTGTGCTCGTGGCAGCCCACTGTTATTTGTGGTTACCACCAATAGCTGGTCTGGCTAATCAATGGTTCATTGCGTTAAACCTGGTGTGCTACTCACTTTTTGTTAACTTAGGCAATTATTTATTATTGCCCACCATTAATTCTTCCATGATACATAGCTGAAGGCAGCTATTTACCAGGTTCTTGTTTGAATTTTCCCGTTCCACCTTAAATGGTGCAGCAGTTACATTCTGGTGCTTCAGGCATCAATACCGCTGGACTATTTAAGGTGGAACAGGAATGTAAGCTAGCTAGCTTCCCAAACATTAGCATGCTATTAGCGATCAGAATACAGGACATTAAATTACATTAAGCTAATTAATTAAGATAATACAGTGGTTATCATCAGTATTTTAACAGAGAAAATACTTAGCTATATTTGTGGGTTTCTTTGGTCGCACACGCAGCCATCTTAACAGTTTTTCTTTTTTTTTCCTCATAACACTGTGCTTGGAGTGTGCTTCTGAAAAACCTCCGTTTGAAGGGCATAACACTTCGCTCCTACCCCTTTATCTCAGAGGTCTAAGGGCTAAGTGGTAGGGGCAAGGGGTGAAATAGGATTGGGCCATAAACAAAAAACCCTACAAGAGTGGTTGTGAGGAAACACTGCATCTAGTAAGGTTCTTCCTTTGCAAACAAGACTTTGCAGAATATTATCTTAACTGTGTTCGAATGCTCAGCCACTCTTTGCTTAACCACTTTAGTGTTATTGGAACCTATACATTTCTACCTTCACCCTCCAAAACTACCACTTCCATAACATCAACTGTAACACTGCTTAACCCTACTAAAACAAGAGTTATTACTCTAAAACAAGAGTTATTACTCTAAAACAAGAGTTATTACTCTTGTTTTGCTATACTGTTCAAATGTAACTAAGTTACTTACATAGCATTTGCATTTCAACCTTTAGAGGTAACAGGCCCAGGTCTGCACTTCTGCCTTTCCATGTTAAAAAAAATGACAAAAACCTTGGCACCATTGTAAGGATGGTATTTCTTTCTGCAAAACATACAGTGTACAAACCACAACTTTCAATTGTAAACTACAACAGAGTATATTTTACTTACAAAAACAAGGGTAGTAACAAGTACAAGTGAACATTTTGAATCTGAACTTTCAACAGAACTTTTTCTTTTCGTTTCGATGAGCCAAATAATTTAATTTTACATTAAGAAAATCATCTAAAATTTAATCTAAAACACCTGGCAACAATCTCAGAATCTCCAACAATCTCAAGCTATGCAACTGAGATTCTGGGGGCAAGCCTCTTCTACTGTGGGCCGGAAAAGAGCAAAGTAGTGTCACCCTTCCATCGACCTGAAATGCTTCCTTTTCCGCTAATCATGAATGCTTACTTGTGCAAATAAACAACTGCACTGCTGAATATGCAGCCTGTTTCACTAAAGGACAAGAAAACTAGATCCCTGTTCAAACTTTGCCTTTCTATCAAACACTGCATCTCAGAGTTGTGATACTGAGTGTAGCATTTCAGTAGTAAGAAAGAACATCAACTTTATTGATGGACATTTAATAAGTTTCCTATTTAAATAGCTTGAAAGCATTGTGTTACATCAAAAGCAGGAAGGAAGTGGCTATTTAACACAATGAGTAAAGAATACGCAACATTTTGGCACAGGAGTGGCAGCAGCACTCCATTACTGTGAACTGCGTCACCTTATTTAGATCATAAAATTGCAGCACAGATTGGCCAAAATGAAACCAAAAAACTGGCCAATTGCATGTTTGCAGAAATCTCTCAATTAAGATTTTGTTTAATATCAATCAGGTATCCTTAATTATAGTTATGAGTTGTGATGAACGCATTAGTATTTAGGAACTGTAATGAAAGAAAAAAGGCCAGTTGATTATAAAAAAAAATTTTAAAAGTAATGCGTTCAAAAAGATCCACAATCAAACTTCCAGGCTGCCCGCTTTAAAGAAGGCATGGATATATTGTGGCAATAAACAAGATAATTGGAATGAGCAGGATTCCTCCCTTTACTGATGTTTGTCTTGGTTGAGAAACACATTCTTCGCGATGAACAGCCAGTTTCACACACAGTTAACACAACGTTTCAGGACTTTTAACGTGGTACACAACAAGTCTGCAAAATCCAGCTAAAAGAGGAAGTTTACAAAAATCACACTCTGACAAATCTGGGGTATTCATCATGAAAACAGTTCCTGAAAGAAGCTCAAAACATCTGGTCACCAACAAGACATCCAAAGATATCCAAGCCAACAAAAAGAAAAGCCAGGGATGCCTTTCTCGTTTTGACCAACAAGAGACATTTTACGATCAAATGAAACAAAAAAAGAGACTATATCTGAGTCACAGCATTTCTTAAAATATTCCATCCATTAATGTTTGTTCCTCCCGCCCAGTATAAAAGGTCTCTCAGTGGGCGTTTAGCAGAAACTTGTCACGCTCACCACAGTGTCCAGCACAAAAAAGAGCCTGAAAAAATATCAGGAGGTATATATTCCAATGAGGTCTCTCTGTGAACCACTGGTGCCCACTCACATTGCACCCTATTCACTAGGCTTACTGGAATGTGAGGCTCACTGTGTGGAGGGCTAGAACAACAGCCTCTGGTTGGAGCAAGTGAAAAAGAGCTCATAGCTCACAGCTCTGTTCATGTAGAAGAATCAAAGCAGGACAGACCAAAACAAACAAGGTAGTCTAGAACCACTACAGGCCTGTGAGTCACTCTGGGCTCATCAGTGAGCGAGGAAAATGAAGTATTAAATACTAATAAAGAATGCATGTAAATAAGATTAAAGGTATTAAGATTTTAGTGGAAAAGCTGAGCCATGGTTATTCTTCCTCTCTAAGGTCAAAGTACAACAGTCTCAGTTGCTTTGCCAATAAAGCTAGATGGACCGTCTGATATTTTGGGAGCGGCATGGGGCATGATATTGGAATTTTTTTCAGTTACACCGTGGCTGGCCACACGGTGATGTGTACACACTTCCATGCACCAGTTTTTAATCAGAGCGATAGGAAACTTTTCTTAATTTTTGTTAGTCAGCCAGTTGCCTGCAAGAGCAAGATACAGTGACAGGATTGAAAAAACGTTCATATAAAGTTGAGTAACTTGTTATTATGAATGTTATTAAAGAGTTTTCCTTAAAGCAGTTGGTAGCAAAGTGATGTAACAATACACTAATTTTCTCTCGGATGCTCCCAGGTGTCTAGTTTTTAGTCCTTAAATGTAAACTTTTAACAGCAAACAAGACATTTTGCATGTTTGCCAATGGGCATACTATTTTTTTCATGTCCGTTTGTTTTTGTTGACAATCACTTGCCCTTCCAAATAGTGGTCTACGGTAGGACGATTTGCATGCCAGTCAAAGTGCCTTTCTGGAATTTTCTGGCCACAGAGTGACAAAGTACACCAGACTTTCTGATGATACTCAGTATGACTGGTGAGCCTAAAGTAGAATTAATCCATTTGCAAAACAACTGCAATCACAAAAGGAACAGAATTTAAATACTCTGTTTATAAATAAATTATAAAAAAGGATTTAAATACACATACAATTTCCTCCATTAAGCTCACTGACAACTAAAGGTGTGATGATTTAAACCACTCTTCCATATCTCTTCCATAAAAATGTAGAACTAACCTTTTTAAAAGGAGGCTTTTTTCATATTTAGGGAAAATGACTGTTGAACCTGTTTAAATGAGGCACTGGTAGTAAAACAATGTGTCAAATTAGGGAACATTTGGACACTGATGTTAGAAAAAATACTGTTATTGGTATTTAAACAGATGGTAAAATAAACCAATAGAATGACAAAAACTGGACATTCATTAAGAATTTTGTCATTTCTATTGTACCTGGAACACTTTTCGGCCACTCGAGGAAGACACACATGTTACTGAGCGCTGGTCCACTAGATCCAAAGCCTGCAGAGTACAGGAGCCAAACACAAACCGTAACCTAAGAGAGACAGAGATAGAGATAGATAATAGAGGTAACATTGAGCTCTGGATTTACATTCTAAAGCTAGATATAGATAAAAGCCTGGTCGAGCCACAAACGCACAGCAAGCAGGGGCATGAAACTGGTGCTACACATTTAATCTCAGAACTGTTTTACCCTTTATCGATGGTAAACAGACTGAAATGTATTTAGTGGAACGTCTGTACGTTAGTGCTCGAAAGCAACTCCTGCCATAAGTGGGGAACCCCTTCAACTCAATCCATCCAACCACAAACCTTGCCTATTTCACCTACCAGTAGGACCCTTATGGATGATGCGGTCACCATAGAAACATGACAAGAAACTAGCACTCTCCAACCACAATAACTTCCCCAGTAAAGCACCTTACTGGCCTTTCAGTGACGCTAAAATGCCATTTAGAGAGGCGTGTGATGCCTACTAACAGTAATTGCCATGGCTTAATGTTTCCCCTTGGGATTGCTGGATGACTGCTATTGTGGCTTTACAAGTGCTTTTAAAAGTCATGTTTTATTCAAACAATGACATCTGGAACAAATAAGTGGCACAGGAAGAGCTGTAGCCTTGACCCCAAACCAGCACAACTGCATCTAAACAGACAAGGTTAGTTCACTAGCATGAGCTTTCAAAATCTAATTTTAGTATCTGTATAGTAAATGACTTTCAATAGAGTCACATCAGTGTACATAAGTTATTAGAACTTTGGGCTGTTGACATTTTAAAATAATAACATGAATTACTAACATCAGGGTCACAAAAAAAAAAGCAGACCAAAAATGAATGTACTGGTATACTCACGCTATAAGTAGGTCATCAGGTACTAGAATGAGAAAAGGGAAAAAGAAACATCATAGCAGTGATATACAAGTTCTTCTTGTTTTTTTGTTTTATTTTTCTGTGGCTGAATATTTACATCTGACTGGTATTTGTGACTGTAATACATTTGTTACTGTGATACATGATGTGTTTTTCTGAGCATTTTGTTAAAACACAAACACAATTAGTCCTGTTTAACTGGATGTAGTGCAGCACATTATGCGAAATGGTGAATAATCATTGTACAGAGTTTTTGATGGCAGTTTTTTTAAGTGGCACTACTAGTGCATCGAAGTTGTTTGTTAAAATATCTTGAAAAAAATTGTATATTATGAAAATGTATCATGAAATGATATGACATTCACCCACCAGACACCCTGGCTGGTTATCCAACATAAGCTACATATAATCAGCTTAGCCTGGTGTTGCTATTGTTAAAAGTAAAAACAGAGCTCTGCACACAAGGTAAATAGTTCACCCGGTCTGCCTTTGTGGATTCAGTCATGATATAGCAGTACATACAGCATTTCAGAGTTAAGAAATTAATGGAAATATCAAATCAATCCGAAAGAGAAACAGATGTAAGCGCTCTACTTCAGAAGAAACCTTCAGCTGCTGTAACTTCACAGGAATGATAACTCTCATAATTCTACTGTTAATTACAATTTTATTTAACTTAACTGAACACTAAAATATTTATTAAACACTACGTATTAAATTACTACAAATAGTATTGCTACTACTCTCTATTAATAATACCAACAACACATTTTATAAATAAATAATAAAGAATAATTGTTACTATTATTACTACTACTACTACTCCTACTACCATCGGTAGTAGGTGTGGCTTGTGGTGATAAAAGAACTGCTAATAAACACCAACTAACTCATTTCTCTGAGACGAGAAATGAGAATCTATGTTATGCAGTTCAGATTCATACTCTTCCTATATTTTGACAAGTTTGACAATGAAAATAAAATGTTAAAACAAACAAACTTTCACTGCATTTGTTCATCCAGGCCCCTTTGGGAAAAAGTCCCTTTGGTGTCCACCAGGCGATTTGAATTTGAAACCCTTGCTTTTCTATTGTCCATAGGAAAACTGCACATTCAATCAACAAATAGAAAAAGGTTCAAAATTACAATTACTAGAAAATCTTGCTAAACTAATGTACCTTACATTAAGAACAGTCTTCCCTTGTAATATGAAGTTACTCTCTGTGGCGTACAAGTTTTATGTTTTTATGTTCAAAGGTCCATTACAGCCTCTTTTCCTCGTCAAACCAGAACATCACATGTAATAAATGCACAGGTAAAAAGGTACAAAGCCTCCCACCGTTGGGCTATTTAAATGGTGAAACTGTGTTCTCTGGAGTAATGGAGTCCCATTAAACACATTTAAGTTGTGGTGCAGTTTGTGATCCAAAACTAATCATCCAACATCAGTACCTGAGGTCATTAACGCTCTAGTGGCTGAATGAAATCAAATCTTCACAGCAATGTTCCAACATCTAGTGTAAAGCCTTTGGACACAGTGCAAATCAGGACATTTAAGTGATACAGAAAAGCTTAAACATGTTTGTTTGACAGTTTATGTTTTCCTTTTTTATTCACTCCTAACATAAATCCTTGATGAAGTACGTTGCTGCAAATGGAACAAATGACATACAGAACATCATCAATTACGTACCCACTCTGGACTTTGTGGTAAATGCTGACAGGAAATACTGCCTAGTGCATTTTTTGCAAGAAATAACACAAATGGCAAATCTCACTGCAGGTGTTTCATAGAACTTCCATGAAGTTTTATTAGCATGGTGTATAACTATGTGACCTATTCTCAGTTTGTAGGTCTACATTGACGGTATTTTAATGAACTGTAGCTTACATCTTATTTTACAACACGGAGAAAATGATGCAAAATGAATAACAGTGTACTACCCGACTTCCAAAAAAGTTGGGATGCTGTGCAAAATGTAAATAAAAACAAAATGCAATGATGTGCAAATCATTTAAACCCTATATTTATTTGAAAACGATACAAAGAAAACATCTCAAATGTTGAAACTTTTTAATCATGTTTAGAAACGTATGCCTATTTTGAATTTGATGCCATCAACAGGGTCAAAAAAAGTTGGAACGGGTCAACAAAAGACTGGTAAAGTTGTGTAATGTTTAAAAAAAATAAATAAACAAAAAAGAAAAACCTGAAGGTCAGTAACAATACTGGGTATATAAAGAGCATCCCAGAGAGGCTGAGTCTTTCAAAAGTAAAGATGGAAAGGTGCTGTGTCGACAAATAGTGCAACAATTCAAGAATAACATTTCTCAACATAATATAGCAAAGAACTTGAGGATTTCATCATGTACTGTACATAATATCATTAAAGGAATTAGACAATCTGGAGAAATCTGTGTACGGGCCTGTGATTTTGGGGCCCTCAGAGAGCACTGCTTTAAAAACAGACATGATTCTGTAGTAGACATCACTGCATGGGCTCAGAAACACTTCTGAAAATCAGTGTCTGTAAACATAGACGATAAATGCCTTAAATGCAAGTTTACCATGCACTGAAGAAATAATATATAAACAGGATCCAGAAATGCCACCACCTTCTCTGGGCCCCAAGTATGGGAGTGCAGCAGCACACATGGCATGGGTGACTGGTACATCTGCAAAGGCACCATTAATGCTGAATGAAATATACAGGTTTTGGCAACATCTGCTGCCATCCAGACGTATTTTTTTTAGGGAAGGCCTTGATTATTTCAGCAAAACAATGTAAAACCACATTCTGCACATATAACAGCAGCATGGCTCCGTATTAAAAGAGCCTGGGTGCTAAACTGGCATGGCTGCAATCCAGACCCCTCACCCACAGAAAACATATGGCACTTTATAAAATGAGAAATACAACAAAAGAGACGCTGAACTCTTGAGCAGGTGAAATCCTAGATCAAGTAAGAATGAGAAAATGTTTCACTTTCAGAACTACAGCGATGGGGCTCCTCAGTTCCCAAATAAGGTGATGCAACACAGTGGTAAAATTGCCCATCCCAACTTTTTTTTGAATGCGTTACTGCCATTTTGTTATCATTTAAATTTTGCACAGCGTCCCAGCTTTTTGGGAAATGGGGTTGTAGCACGGTTTAGTATAGACCAAAATTTTATTTACTTGGTTTAAACGCACATGTGGGCAGAGACTTCAGAAATCTGTGGAATTTTACATATTTTCTGTGCGAAAATAATGAAATGTTGAGAACTTCTCAGCAATACTGCTGAACTATGAAACACGGTTTATCCTGTTTTCATGCTGGCAATCTGACTCGCATAGACAATGCAATCATCTCTATAAAATCTAGAGTAGTGAGTTTTGAAAATTTGTGGAGAACAAATCCATTTTTGCTACTCAAAGCAACAGGCTGGTGACTAAATCTAGCTCATATAAATCTCCCTTTCTCTCAAATGCAGCTAAGGCTATTGGAGCTAAGAAGCCTAAGCATCACTTCACCCCTAAATCATTGTCTCAACTAGTGTTAGGAAGTCTCAAGACTTGTGGTTTCTAACATTGTGTTACCTATAAAAAGACAGAACGGTTTGGAAAATCCAAGATCCTACTGCTTAGCTATGCAATGCACTTCTGTCCTTTTTTGAGACACCATTGTTTTAAGGTTATTCAAAGTCTAAAACAAACACATACACAGACATATGCTGCAAAGAAGAGCATCACACTTAACTCAGCAAACTGGAAATGATAAAGTACTTCTGTTACTTACTTTGGGATTTCTCTGAATACGTCTTCTGTACATCTTTCAAAAGCTGTTCAGCAACAGCAGGCAAAAAAGACGCCATTGAGGATCCTTCTAAGAGGTGCACAAGAGACAAATAAACAAAGTTTCAGATCTTTAGATTTTTTTTATACAGTCTCTTCATTCTCATCTAACATTACAAGTGTGTTTTTACAAATGCTCACTCTACCATGCAAGAACCATCTTTGTGCTGAGACGCTTTCCGGAAACAGAGTTCTGCTTATCTGATGAAATCAACTGAACTGAGATCTTTATACTGATGTTTTGTGCCCTTAACCCTGAGGGAGGCCCCAACATGTACATTAAAGGGGAACTCCACAGATTCTTCAAATATTCTACAAAAGTAAATGGTTGGGATGTAAACAAACTCATTCAGAGTGGTTTGGTGTGAAACGCTCTGTTCTAGAGAAGTCAGAATTCTACAGAGTCAGAATTGTTCACAGTGGTGATGATAGGAACCAGATGTCAGAAGAGTTTAATGCCTCTAAAAGCTCTCTCACAGAGAGTTACTACATGACATGGTTATGAATACATCTCCTGATATCTGAGACACTGCTTGGCAATAGTTTTTCAATAAAGTTTTGTCTTAAAATGCATTTTAATCCATTCATAGCAGAGGGACACATGCAAACAGTTTCCAAAAAAAATGTTGTTTTTTTTTTCCTTTTCAGATTTACCACTATTTTATCATCATAAACATTAAATATAAAACTCAGAGGGTACGTGTAGATTCACTGGTGGTTTAGGATAGTAGCGTTAAATAGATAGTAAATGGCTATATTTGTAATGTAGACAGTGTGACCCCTGGTTCCTATCACCACCACTGTAAAGAAAATAGAGTTTGTACGTTTCTCTACAACGAATCATGTCACATCAAACCACTGAATGACTTTGTTTACATCTCACCCACTGAATTGCGCAGAATTTTTAAAATATCTGTGGGGTTCCCCTTTAAATAATAACTAATGTGGTCTATACCACGTTCAAATGACCAGAAAGTAACTAACTTCATACTCTCTGTGGGTAGCAAGTACTCAGCGTCTGTTTAGACCTCTAAAGTAACCAGAGGTGGAATTATTTCGCTCCATTTAAAGTTACTCATGCATTTAAAGTTACTCATGCATTTAAAGTTACTCATGTCATTCAGAATGATTTAATAAATATTAGTAGTCAAGTTAATTCCTCGTTATTCTTTACTGCAAAAAGAACACATTTACGTCAAAAAACACAATTTTAAGCTACTCGGTCGACTCCAGAAGGTTACATTACCTTAGGTACCGAGTTAAGGCTAGCAAACATGTCTTGCAGCGCTAAGCTAACAGCTACGAGCGTGAGTGCGACCGCTGTTGTCTTTACCTGAACTTCTGCATTTAACTACTCCTAAACACTGCTGTTTTGTCTTCCGTTCGTTGAAAAATACGAAAATAGCACTCAAATGGTGTTTAACACCACGGGTCGCTGTTTTGCTTTTAGTTTTCCCGCGCCGTCGACCAACCCCGTTACTGGGAAACGGAAAGAACAAGGAATTGTGGTCTTTGTAGTTTTTATTGGTTTATTTATTTATTTATTTTACGCTATAGTGTTGATTGACTGTGTTTTGCGCTCCCTTGCCAACTTATTTCAGTTATAAAAGAATATTTTACACTATTTTAGCCCACTGTCGGGTCTTAGATCGAGTGCAATGTTAATAATATTCGGAGTTTTAGCAATTTGTTAGAGCCGTTTGTGGATTAAATGAACCGGTCAATAGCAGCGGTGATGTCTCCATCTAGTGGAGAAATAACGCCACTGTGTGACAGGCTCGAACACCGGGTGCAGGAAAAGATGGTTCCGTAAGGGTTCGTTTAATAAACGGAACGTTCTATGTAGAATAATTTCTCGCTTGAGTGCTTCTTTGCATTGTTACATTGTTTTTTCAGGTTAGTGGAGAATGTGTTGTATATGGTTCTATGTAGAACCTTTTTGAAAATGGTTCTACATAGGACCAAAAAAGGATTGTTTTAGTGTTACGATGTCAAACTTGTAACAATAGCAGCAGCCCTTTTTGGTGCTATATAGAACCACACAACACATTCTCCATCAACCTGAACCAGTTCACCGTGAAACGGTTCTATATAGTTATAGAACTTGAGACGAACCACTGCCTTTGCTAAAGAACCCTTGAGAAGATGTGTTTGCAAAAATAGTATTCATTGTATTCGCTTGGAAGTTTTTTTTGTTGTATTTTATTTAATTATTTTTGCTTTATTTTATTTGTTTACTATGTTTTAATGTAATTTTATTTAGTTTATCGTTTTTTTCCTTGTTTATCTCTTAGTTTATTTCTGTTTTTCAATGCAATGCGAACGACACTTAACTAGATATACAGACAAGAGACTTGAAGCTGGACTGAAACTGCAGTAAGTAAAAGACTTTTATTTTGTACAAAGCGTCGAACATATTACGAACATTTACAGGCGGCAACGCTTCAGAACTGTGAAGTCCGACAGCGTTTATGGGGAGAAACCGCGTTAGTTAACATTAGAAGCGCTCACTGAGCGAAAACACGACGTTGAGAAACGAGTACAGTCCGACAGTCTCTACACTTCCACTCACTCACTCTATCCCTCGCTTCCAGCACCTCTCCTCACACTGTTCTCTCACGAAGCCCGGAGCAGGAGCAGGAGCAGGAGGGGAGGGGAGTCTCTGTCTCCGCCTGTCCCTGGCGCTGCTGGACGGCTCCGCCTCGCTCCTCCCCTGGCAGTAGCGGCGGGTGTGTGCGGTGTCTCCGGTGGCTCTGCACAGCGGGCACACGTAGCTCCGCAGCACGGGGCACATCACCCGGCCGTCGCTCCAGCGCAGCCGGTGGCTCCGGTACACCTGCGCGCTCTCTCCGTTCTGCCGGCAGAAGGCGCAGGAGTAGTCGCGGCCACTGGAGGGCGCCTCGCTCCGCACTGGAGCAGACAACACTGAAAAACAGACATAAAACATTTACTCAGCGTCTGCTTTCATCACGCCAAGCTTGCATTTTATTATTAAACTAAAAAAAACCCACTTTTAGTCTTTCAGTGGATTTGAAATGTTAAATCAGTGTGAAATCACAGCCAGTAATATCGTCCTTACACTTCTCTCCACACTGCGCTCCTCCGCAGCCTGCAGGGCCCGCATCTCCCCCGCGCTGCTGGCCGACTGCGCCTCGCTCTGTCTGGGTCAGTAGGATGGAGGTGATCGGTGGGAAGAAAGTCGAGCGATGACTGGGTGGGGGTCCCGTCCACGTCCCGCTCTCTGCTGCCTCCTCGTGGTTGCGCTGCCCCAGCAGGTGCGCCACAGTGGCCCGCAGGTGCAGGTAGTCCCGCCACATGAAGAAGGCTCCGTCAGCTCGCTCCGTGATCTCCCGCTGCATGACGATGGTGTAGATGAGGCTTGTGTGGATGGTAGTGATGAGCTCGGGGTGGATGCGGGGGGTTCTTTATATAGGAGGGGCTCCAACACTTTGATACATGCTGATGGTGCAGACCTGTCTGCTCTCTGGCTCCAGCCTCTTAAATTCTTTATTTCCGTGTCGCGTTTACTCGGCGATGGTCGCCTGGGGCCACCGGGCCGTTTTAACTTGGCTACTTTTATGTAAAGTGGACTTGTTCTCGCGCCACTGTCGCCATGAACGCGCGCCAGGGTGAGAGACACGAAGTCTCTACTTGCTGATTTTTATAAACTACTAAATACTGTGCTGGAGTAACAGACAGCGGTCATTCAGCCCAGGGGGCTTTGTGGAATCAAATCCTGGGGGTGTGTATTTTACACAGAGGCGGGCTGGATAGATGGATAGATAGATAAAGCAACTAAATAAAAACAAATGAACAAAATCATTACTTATACTAATAATACATAATATTAACCATAAGCATTTATTATTATTATTATTATTATTATTATTATTATTATAATGAATGTTATTATTGGGCATTGTTATTTATTATTATTATTAATAATAACAATAATAATAACAATAATGATAATAATATAATAACAATGAATGTTATTATTGGGTATTGTTATGATGATGATGATTATTATTATTATTATTATTATTGTTATTGTTATTATGTAATACTAATGAATGTTATTATTGGGTATTGTTATCAATTATTATTATTATTAACAAGAATAACAACAACAATAATAATAATATAACAATGAATGTTATTATTGGGTATTATTATTATTGTTATTTATTATTATTAAAGCACCCACATAACCCATATAAAATGCACCTCAAAGTGCTTCATGGTATATAAATAAAATAAAGTAAATTAACAAGTAAATAAAACATGGCAAAAAAGGGCATACAGTAAAAAACTAATAAAATCTAAAGATTTGAATATAAGATTATGTATAACCAGTATACAAACACAACCAAGCAAGTGCTAAATAACCACTGAGGTACATAAAAAGTCTGGTCTATGGCACTTGATTAAGAGTTTGTTCATCTTCTTTATCCTCCTTCACCTTTAGGACCATCAGGCACCACGTGCTGATCTTAAGCCCTGATCTGGAACATGTTTTGGTCCTAAATAAGATGCACGAAACTCATTCTATAAAGTGGGTCCACTGAAGGGTGTTAGATGCCGCAGGGCGTTTATGGGTCCTGTTGGGGTCAGAGTGTCTAACAGTGCCCACCCAGACGTGAACTGTCTGTCTGAACTTTAACAATGTATAGGGGAGAGGTGGGTTAGTTGTGCCAGTTTTTACTTAAAGTGACTTTAAAGCGAGGCCATGTCAGTAATGCTTCAGACTAAAATATGTACATATATTTTAGGATGTGGTGCATCAATGGGAACAATCACTTTGGATCTGAAATATAGTATTTAAGAAATATAGCTTTCTGAAAAAAAAGTGGTCTTGTGGCACAACTTGCCCCCAGTGTGGGTTATCTTTTTCTTTTTATGCCTTCTCCAGCTCCGTCTTCTCAGGTATGTCAGTCACGATTTTTGATTTCACTTTCTTTCTTCTCATTCTGGGCCTTCTTGCTGAGGCTTTTGGCAATGGAAGTATAGCTTCTGGACATACATAACCCAAATGGGCAGAAGAACCAGTTTCATCAATTGATGATTGCTCGGGATTTGGTTCCGGAAGAGTGGGTTCCCCTGGGTCTGGACCTGCTTCAAGACCTGTGGCATGGGTTGGCTCCTCATGTGATGGTCCAGGCAGGTCAGCAGCAGCACTGGTGGAGGGCTCTTCTGGGTTTGGGCTGTCTGTTAGCATTGATGGGGCATAATCTTCATCTGGGAAGATATCCCTGTTGAATGGGAATATGCCCATCACTCTGAAACCTGATGTCCTCTTTCTGGGTGTCATTGCTGGTTTACAAGTTCTGGGACCTCGTAAATCGTTACGGTTCTACCAGGCTTAGTGTGCATCCATCCATCCATCCATGGCACTGTTGTACTAGGTTTTCATTGAGTAATAGACTGTTTTGTCTAAAGTTTGCAAGCAGTGTGAAGTGGCAGGGTGAGCATAACAACACCATTTTCTTTAGCAATTGTCATCGCCTTCGGTGAGATGTGAGATTCATGGTTGTCCAGAATGAACAGGACTGGGTGATTGGTGGAGCAGTTGGTTTGGCAGATGAAGTGCTCCATGAAGATGATGAAGACTTCTTCATTCATCCATCCAGACCTTGTTGAATGCTTGAGATGATTTTGCCCCTCTCCTTCCCAAGCTTCCTGGTCTGTCTGTGTGTGTGTGTGAGAGAGAGAGAGAGAGAGAGAGAGAGAGAGAGAGAGAGACAGACAGAGAGAGAGAGAGAGAGAGAGAGAGAGAGAGAGAGAGAGAGAGAGAGAGACAGACAGACAGAGAGAGAGAGAGAGAGAGAGAGAGTGAGTGAGTGAGTGAGTGAGTGAGTGAGTGAGTGAGAGAGAGAGAGAGAGAGAGAGAGAGAGAGAGAGAGAGACAGACAGACAGACAGACAGACAGAGAGAGAGAGAGAGAGAGAGAGAGTGAGTGAGTGAGTGAGTGAGTGAGTGAGAGAG